>NC_067149.1:66048262-66140762 GCF_903995435.1 Acomys russatus | reverse complement strand
CACCTCCAATCCTAGCTTCAGGGTGTTTAGCCCTCTCTTCTGGTCTCTGTGGCCACTATATTTGCATGCCGTGCACTTGCAGACATGCAGGCAAAACATTCACACACATGAGATGAAGTAAATAAATCTAGATGCAGTCCCACCCCCGAAAGGGAAGCAGACATTGGGCTCCATGCCTAAGCAAGGAACTGTTTGCAAATGATGCCTGCTAGCAAAGGGAAAATCCTTTTTCTCCACTGCTGTGGCACTGAGTGCATCAACCACAGGCCGGAGCAGGCCCCATGCCCAGGAGTAGTCGACTAGCACAAACCCACAAAACAGACCCCGTGCTTTCTTGAAGGCTTTCTGTTTCATTTTAGCTTCCTTGTGTTGGGCTTTTTTTTTTTTTTTTTTTTTTTTTTTTTAATTTTTGTTTGGGGGTTATTTTTTGAGTGGGGGAGAGGAGGGAGATAACTGTAGAGTTGGGGGTGGTCAGGTAGGCAGAGACTGGGAGGAGAGGGGGGAAGGGAAAGACATGATCAAAATATATTGTGTGGAAAAATTATGAATTTTCTCCTCATTTAAAAAGTCATTTCAGAGTCAATGAAAGTAATTGAAATAAAAAAGAAAATGATTAGCAAACAAAGGGTAGTTGGTTAGTTTAAGAGCAAATTCAGGGGGAGGAGGTCCCCCTCAGTCACAGTCATAGGGGAAGGGAATAGGGTGAAAGTGGGAGGGAGGGGGGAATGGGAGGATACATGGGATGGGATAACAATTGAGATGTAATATGAATGAATTAATAAAAAATTATAATGCAAAAAAGAGAGAGAGAGAGAGAGAGAGAGAGAGAGAGAGAGAGAGAGAGAGAGAGAGAGAGAGCAGCTACAGCAGCTCTGCCTCTCTAAACTGAAGGAGAGCATCCCAGGCATCTTCTAGCTGCAGCTGTGATGGAATGCACATCTCGGGAGACTCTGAGGCTTCCGGTTCAGAAACCCCTCTGTCTCCATCATTTCAAGGGGACTTTGTTCAATTCTCTGTTCTACTAGGGAAGTGAGGTGAGCGGGTGAACAGTTGTAAACTGTCAGTGCAACCCCAGCGCTGACATCCTAAACCTAGTCCTTAAGCCGGCCAGGCTCTGCTGTGTGTGTGATCCAGTTCCAGGCGGTTCTCCCGAAAGGAACCTGAAGTGTCTCTCAGGCCTCTTCTGCGAGCTGGTTGTCTTACAGCTTTCCCAGGGGTTACTGAGCTTCCAGGCCCCTGCTTGCCTCTGGTCCCACACCATGCCATAGTGTAGTCAACTTTATCCTAATGTGTGTTAGCACTGCGTGCCAGAACTTCTTCAAGCATGTCCTTTTTAAAAATAGTAATTGGCGACCGAAAGCCACAAGCATGCAACTGTATATTATGGTCAAGGTAAATATTTTGAAGTAAAAACACAGGAAAGAGAAGGCGGCAACTGTGCAAAGTGCACATCCATTTTCTCATCGTGCTTCTGCGCCAGTAACAACCTGACACCTTAGATAAAAGAAGCGCTGCGTGTATCACAGTGCTACACAAGCCGCCGGCAGTACTCGCATACCTGGTAAAAATTAGTTGACACATGCATCAAACAACTGTAGGTCTAAGAATACATTTGACGTTTCTAGAGTGAATAATTAAGCATGCTCTGTATGTCAGCTCAGGGATAGGACAGTGGGATGGGGACTCAAGTCCTGAGCTCCTGGCACTAACATGACCTAAGAGTCCACAGATCTGTCTTCTGACTGCATGACACAGACTTAACAAAGCTATAAACAATTAAAAAAAAAAAAAAAAAGAATGCTGGTTCTCACCCACGATGCCTACAGTCATGCATTTATGGACCATCTTATCTCCTGGTAGAGCGGCCTGTGGATTACAGTCATCCTAACCAGCCCTTGTGATTTCCTGCATATTTTTTTTGCATTTCTCATGTCAATTTTTATATGGCTTAAGTTTATTTTCATGCCTAATTTTGTCCTTCATCTGGACGATGCTAATGGGCTGTTATTGAGGAGCGTCTCCAGTTCACCTCATCACACACTGGGCAGTATTCATGAAGTTCTCCTGTATGCCAGCTGAAACTGGTAGTGGTTTAAAGGCAGAGAGCCAAATTCATCACAAGGATAATGGCTAAATATATTTTGTTTTGTTTTCTGAATTTTAATGACTGAATGGAAGAATTATTCATTATTTATCTATTTTTGAATTTTATCAAATAGTTCTAGTGGTAATTACCCTATCTCTGTATTTATAGAAAAGTGGTGCATTATCAAAATAATAGCCTGATTCCATATTTATGAAGGATCTGTTAAAATTATAAATATAGATACATGAGACTGTGTGATTAATGCCAGGGAAAGCCACTTATAGGTTAAAATGGGGGAAACCACAACTAGCTAGCACCTTTGGTGAAATTAGTATTCTACACTGGAATTTTGCTGGGGGAAATGGCTCCCCTGTAAAACACGCAGATTATTTTAAAGAGAAATGTGCCCTGATTCCTATCACTTAACATCAGAGGAGCAAAAGAACACAGTGAACAGCGCCTTACACACTGCAGATTCAGCAACATGGAGCGGTGCGGCTTTCTCCTCTACTGGTCTGAAAAGTGTTTACACTGAGCACGACACAGACGTCAGTGACTTCCTGCAGCTGCACTCATAGCACCATTTCTAGGAATTCTCATGCCTGTCACCATAAAGAGAGCAAACAACCCCAAATGTTGTGGAGAGGAACTCCGAGGCCAGCAAGGTAATGAGGCTGCATTGGTGTCTTAGGCACAAAGCTTAGACTTGTGAAAGAAAAGTATGTTATGACACGTGGACTTTCCTGAACAAAAAACAAAGTTGTACAAAGTGTTTAACGAAACTCACCGTTACCCCCAAATCCATGCCAGGTCCATCGATGGTTGGTAATCCATCCACTGTCAGCCTCAGGGACGACAGAAGCATATATCACTGCTCCATTCTCCAAGGGCTACACTGATAGGATGTAAATGGTGGCACTGTTGTGGCTGCAGTGCTTACCCTCAGTCTGTAAGCAAGCCCATGTCTTAGAACTCCCATGTGACAGTGGCATGCTCACCGAGAGGACAAAGGGTTATGCTTACACTACAAAGAACAGTGGTAAAACTGCACAGAATGCCATCCGTGTCCTGGTGGCCTCAAGGGCTGGACCAGGCAGTACCCAGTGCAGAGCACCCTCAGGGAGTTGGAACCTTTAATAAGTGGGGCCTGCTCGGCGATACTCTGGTCACTGGCAGTTTGGACTTTCATCCAATCATTTGTTCAGGCCCATTCACTTCTTCATTTAGCTACCTAGCAAATGCTCATTGAGTATTCATGAAACACAAACTTGACGGTATACTAGGTAGTTCAGAAGCTGCTTGGAATAGGACTGTCTGGCAGGTTCCACAGACGATAGGTTTCCAGTCTGATGATGGATCCAAGCAATGAATGCCTGGACTCTCAGCAACCCTAGGCAGCATTATTCTCTGAGGATGAGACAATCACTCTGACATTTCATGACTAAATTCCCACTGCCCCATAGACCTATTCCATCCTTGTCACCCTGCCTTCTGCCTTCATGGTTGACTTTTCTGGACCCAGCCACTGCCTTCCACTTCTCGAACACCACCTTTAGAGATGGCTTCTCCATTCCTTCTCCTATTTGATTGTGCTCTCTGCTTCTTGCTGGGGTCTTGTTGATTATAGATAATCACCCTTGCTTATTTTGGGGGCCCATGAGGGAGCCTTCCCTGTGCCTTCCAGAACATGTTTTTGCCCCTGGGCACACCTGGCTCCCTTTCGCAGCTCTGGTATCTCCTAGCTATTCAGAACGCTGCTTCCTCTCACATCGCCCCTCTGCTCATGTGTCTCAGAACTGCAGAACACTCTGACACCCATCGGCATCCCACACCCTGATCTCAGGACTGGATCGCCCAGGAGGCATGGGATTCTGGGCTCCTTGAAAACCATCTAGAATACATGAAACCTCTTTGGTAAATTTCGATTAAAAAAGATAAAGTCCTAGGTTGAAAAAATGCTTTAGTTTGGAATATTGACACGTTAGCCTGCATGCTATGGTGGTTAATCTTCATTGTGAATTGACAGGAAAATCACCATGGAAACTCACCACTGGGTGTGTCTATGAAGTCTTTTCCAGGAAGGTTTATGTTGAGAGGAAAGATTTACTGTGAAGTTGGGCCATTCCAAAGGCTGGGGTCCCAAGCAAAATGAAAAGAGAGTAAACCAGCTATGAAGCACCATCCATCTCTCTTTGCTCCTGACTGTGGGTGTGGTTGGCCAGCAGCCCCATGCCCCACATGCCCCACATGCCCCACATGCCCCACATGCCCCACATGCCCCACATGCCCCTACTTCCTTGCCACCTTGGCCATTATAGACTGCACTATCAAGCAAACACTCCCCTTCTTTGGGTTGCTCTTGCTGGGTACACAAGAGCTAACTACTATACATCCTAATACTGCCAAATGTGTATATCTTAATCATTTTTCTCCTCTCTTGCATTCTCTCTCCCCCTCACCCCAACACCTCTCTCATTTGTGTCTATGTGTGCGTGTGTAAGAAAGGGCCATGAAAATTAAAGAGCTCACAGCCTTGAAGTTACAACCAGTCCTTGCTTTTGCTTCTCTCAGCCCATGAGAACCCACTCACAGGGAACTGTGCATTCTAGCACCCACTTCTTGGAGTACCCCACTCTTATTCAAGCATCTATGCACCCCTTCACTTCCTACTCTTCAGCAGGAAGACACTCGCTCAGATTATGCCTACAGATCTCTTACCATTGGCTTACCAATGATGTGACTGTGCCATTGACCCAAGTAACTCTGAGGGGCTTTGGGCTCCAGCGGACACCATCTCTTCTATTCAGGCACTGCGATGGTGTTTCTCAGAGGTGGTTTCTGAGGTAAGAATAGTGACATACGTAGATCAGGGGAAGGACATGAGCTCAGAGAGGAGCAGTCTGAAAGATAGCAGATGACTAGGTTTTGGGGGCTTAGGGATTACTCAGGAGGGATATGGGGCTCCATAGGTGGGCCAGACCACTAGAGTCTTAATCTTGGTAGGATACATGCTCCATTGCTGAGTGATGGCTGATATTTGGTGGAGGGAGCTAGTAGGGATGTGACCATGTAATCTATTACCTTGAGGGAAACTGAGGGAGGGGAAGGTTTTCCTCCAGACTTACTGGTGGAGAGCAGCAGCAGATGCTTCCCAAGAGCAGTCTGTAGCAGATGAGGTAGAAGTCAATCACATCTCCTGCTGTAATTGTGGGACATTGATGAAGGGAGGTTGACGGTCCTTGAGAAAAGGTCTCTCATTGTCCTAAGGTCCAATCAATAGAACCTAGTGATGGGTAGAGGTTACTAGATCTGACAGTGGGTATTGTGGGGCACGGTGCATCAAAGTAAGGACCTGGGGGAAGGGGCTGAGTTGTCAGAGGTGGGGATGGGATGGTGGAAAACAGGGAGGGCAGGTTAAGTGTGGGAGGTCATGTCTGAAGTGTTGTTCAGAAGGGAGCATGTAGCAGCGAGACCGTCAGCACTCGTTACACAGCCCTTGCGACCCAGTCCTTAATTAGAGCATTACTCCTCAGAGGGCACAGTCCATGGCTTCTCTGTCATGAGGGAGCAATCACACTACTTTTCAAAGAGTTGAAACTGTAGCTCATGATGACAAATAAAGTCAGTTTGCCCCTTGGGGTGGGGAAGAACAGCCAATAATTCTTCTCAAGTAGGAAACAGGACATACTCTTTCATGCTCTGGGCCCTCCATGCTAGCATTAGCCCAATTCATCTCTCATTTCAGATCCTCAAGGGGCCACGCCTTTTGTTTCTCCTAGGGTAATGTGCCCTCTGTTCCTCCAATTTTCTATCAGCACAATTTAACCCTTGTGTGGCTTTACAAAGGTACTTCTCACAGACTGAAAACTCTCCCTTGCTTGTCCCTCAGCTCTGCTCAGTTTCCTCCCAGTGTCCGCTATGCCGACCCATTACATTCTATTCCATCTCCACACAGGCCTCTTCTTGTTGCTTTCTAGACTCTTCTCTGCTCATTCTACAGATTCTACCACAAAAACTATGTCTCAGAAAAGGCTTCCCTGACATCTCTATAGAAGCTGGCTCACTTTGTTTTCTATAAAAGCACAGATCACAGAAGGTACAAGATCCATTGTTCTATAAAGAGAATCAGGATCTGATCTCTAAAATCTACACAAAGCAGATGGTCGTGGTAGCCTGAGTTCGTAACCGCAGCAGTGGGAGTGAGGGTAGACAGATTGATCTCTTGGGCTAGCTGGTCAGTCAGCCCAACCTACTCAGTAAATCCTAGAGTGGTGAGAGACCTGTCTCAAAAATCATGAGTGGTTCCTGGGTAATAGCCTCTACACAACACCAATCCACATGTACACCTACCCATACCCACACACAAAGACACCCACACACAGAAAAAAGGCATAGATCACACAGCCACTTATTGTATACCCACTTGTGTGTTTCTCTAACCTCTGTCACTCTGACCACATTATAATGTACTCGACAGCAGTATCTACTACAGTTTGCAAAACTAACTCAACAATCCTCCATGCTTAGCAAATGAGTGAATATGTGAATGAATGAAGGCAATGCCTTCTCTGCACAGAAGGATTAGTGTGGTATTGATGAACCCCATAGAGTAGCTGTTCTCAACCTGTGGGTCATGACCCTTTTAGGGGTTGAACGACACTTTCATAGGGTCACATAACAAAGAACTTCCTTAAGACTGAACATCTCTTCCCGTACACCTCTCTATCCATCTTCCTGAGTTCCTCTTTTTGTTTTTATTCCTGACTAATCCTTTGCTCACTTCCTGTCAACTAGTTGCTTCCTCTGCCTCTTGACCCATGGTTGACTTTTTAAAATCCTGCTTACAATATTCAAGCAGAAATCTCTTGGATTAAAGGTATGTGCTGAGGCTGAGCCATGTCACAACTAGAAACCAGTTTTTCCAGGAAATAACACAATCTCTGGGTTCACAGTGTGATCAAACATCCTGCAACATTTCCCCCTTTTTGTCTAAATAAAAAGGAAATATTTTAACTCTAGCACAGCAAAACTATTTACAATAATGGAGGTATTTCTGCCAAGCTTTCCACAGCGTTCATCTTGGATGTATTTCACAGTTTTAGGATTAAGTATTTTTCAGTTCAAAGCTCTGTAAATGTTTGTGTCAGTCTCATATGGACTCAGCAATTTGAATGTCCTGAGCAGTTTGTACTCTGAAGCTGGTCTTTGGGTGATGTTTGTCAGCTTAGTGGCAATCCTGGCTAGGTAGAATATGGCAGTCAACCCAAAGGTGTCCACTGTTTGTGCAGAACCTAGTGGCAGAATAGGCGTGGGGCAGTTCTCCCAGTGGCTAGCATCACCACAATCCAGGTGGATCGGCCATTCCAAGGCCCCATCATCTTCCTGGAGACTTCAAAGGTTGCTGTTAGAATGGTAGAAAACTTAAATATTTTAAATGCCATATTCAGCAGATTTCTGAAAGGTTTGAAGACCACATTTATTAAGTTCATATGAAGGACACAAACTCAGTTCCTAGTTAGCTGCTTCAGACTCAAACCTGAAAACACCTACAGGAAGCTCATTTCTACAATCAAGTAGTACTCTGTATGGATACTAGTATCATGACAGAAAGTTTATATATATATATATATATATATATATATATATATATATATATATATATATATATATAATCTTATACATTTTGAGATAATACTAATACCTTAAGAAAAGTTTTAGAAAATTGAATGAAAATCAAGAGACTATGAGATCAGTGGCAATAGAACAGTCCCTTACTTTTTGTTTTCCCCTGTCCCATACCAGGTTGCTCTTCTAATGTGAGACAGAGATTTTGGATTTTCCTCTAACCAGCATGAGTGGGGTTAGAGACAGAGAGAACAATGCAACCTGAAAGCAAATCCACCATGGGCAGGTCAGCTGCATGGTGGGAAGAATGAAGGAACACACCCCACCCCACCCCCGGCCCTCATCCAGTGGTTGTCCAGCAGGAAGGGGCAGCCACTTGGGCAAAATTGTGGCCTGAGTGCCAGCCCTAGTCCAGGGCTCCGAGCTGGGATTTCAGGCCATTCAGCTGGAGCTAGGAGATACCACTTGGCCAATTTATTCTTTTTCTTTTCACATTTTCTCTAGATAATCCATCTTTTTTTCTTCAGTTGTTTCAATTGCCAGTGGTCTGCAGATTCCTTATTTGGATGCTTTTATTCTATTGGAAAGATAAAGGCAAAACCCTGCCCCAACCCTAACTCTGAGGGTTCCTCTTTTGGTGGGTTATGTCTTTCCTAGAGTGAAATCTTCTTTGGAAAGAGAAAAAGTATTATTTTTTAATTGAAATTTAAAAAATTTTGTTGCAATTTTAATCTAAATATACCTTAGTATGTATGGATAAATATACCTATATTCTCCTTCCTCTTTATGTATAAATTCAAGGTTTAAGTGTATTCATTTTTAGATCACAAAGGACATTCACTTTGAAATTCAGCCTGCCTTTTGCAAGTGGCTTTTAAATTTAAATCACTATAATTCTTACATGTCTGCTTCCGCCTCCCAAGTGTTGGGATTAAAGGTGTGTGCCTCCCAAATGCTGGGATTAAAGGTGTGAACAGCCTCCTGGCTATGGATTTCTTATAATAGTTAGTCTTATAGAGTTGTCCTGGTTTAATTTGGTTCTCCATTTCCTATTAAAGTTATTTTAATAAAACTGTTTTTGTTTCTCAATTTATCTCTTAACCCTGCTATCACACAAATAATTGAGACTCTATTGTATTATTTTAAAAAGCTTCACAACATAAGAACTGAGCAGTTATTACTCTATTCTTAACCCTCTAAGGTAGTCTGGTTTCCTCCCGGTGTACATCCCAGAGATACTTGCACTTTGTAGCCTTTTCTGTTCCAGCTCTCTCTCCTGATGTCTTCTGGACCTCTCCCATGGCTGAATCCCCTGCTTCCTCCTCTAGCTCCTCCTCTGGCTGGCAGGAAGTCCATCCCTATTCTTTACCCTTCTCAGTGACTGGCTACAATCTGCTTTATTGACATATCAGGGGGGCAACTGGGAAACAATGTTTACACAACACTGAAACAGGAGATTCTCAGAACAAGGATTGAAACCAGATATGGGGGGGGGGGGTGGTACAGAAATCAGCATTTGAATTACACAATAACTTTATGCCCACAAATTCTCCTTACATTTTAGTGTTAGGGGAAAACTTTCAAGTGTTTCAAACGTATAATCTATCATTCTTGCTGATTTATTCTGAATTTGTTCCCTGGAAAAATTTAATATTCCAGTCTTATTTAAAGGTGATGCCAATTTGTCCACTATTTCAATATACTCAGACATTTTGTTTGTCTTGCCTGTATGAGTTACATAAAATTTGATGTCTTTGTTGTTTTGCTAGGTTCTGCCATTTCCATTTAGGCCTTCCATGACCAGATATTTTTGCCGCTTATCTGCCATTTAGTGGTTTCCCCTTTTGATGATGATATAACTATGCCATTGCACATGAACCATGAATTGTAGAACGTGTTTTCCTTTCGCTTTCCAAGCTGTCTGTCTTACAGCCAAGAGTGCTGCACAGACTTCGTGGTTCCTTCCTCAATATCAGCCATCCCATCCCCAGTCTGTAGGCTGCCGCTGCCCGTTAGTTTCGGCATCACCAGTTGTTGATGAACCATCAGAGCAAACTATGCATTGGCCAAATGCTGTTCAGTAGGTGCCTCTTTTGGGGAAGGGTGAGCAATTTAGGCAACTGAGATATTTCCTCAGTTCAGAAAGGCCTCTTTGCTACCATATCCTGGCCACAAAGGAATTCAGATCTCTACCAGTTCCACTGTAACACCTTTCTTCCCATGGCTAAGGCTGCAAAGGGCTCTGCCTTCGAATGGATCCGATCTATCATTGTAAGGGGCATCCTTATGACCATAGCGTGGTAGGCAATGACTGAGTATAAGGTTCTTCATGCCTTGTATATTTCCAGCACTGTTTCTTAAAGAGAGAATGCTTATTCTATGTATATGGAAAGCATTTGAAATAGAAGCCAACAGGAAAATGTTGATGGACTCCTTTTTGCTTACTAAAGAGTCCCCAGTTGCCAATTCACCAATAAATATGATATCCATAATTAGGGTATCATCTGGTTCAATATTGGTCAGGGTTATATGCATGGAGATGATCTTACAGGCAGTTGCAAAGGCTGCTCTTGGTCCTGTCCCTGTTGGAAACTGGCTCCCTTTCTAGTAACCCTGAGGAGGGCTTTTATAATAACCTGTAAATATGGTATGTGACTTCTCCTGTTTACAATATTCAAGTAGAAAGCTAAAGCTGAGCCACACCACAACTGCAAACAGGGTTTTCCAGTAAATAGCACAGTCTCAGGGTTCACCGTGTGATCAAACGTCCTGCAACAGGACGGTCTCTTCAAGGCTCCGTCAAACAGCAGCTGAAGAATGAAAAGGGTGGATTGCCACCAGCCAAACATAGCTCTGCAGGGGCTTCTGAAAAAATGTCCTCACCCTTGCCAATGTGGCACTTCTCTTTGTTGCAGTAAAGCTTTATGGGAAAGTCAAGCAAAACCATAGCAAGCCATTTGAGAGACGCGGAGCAGAGGGGATTGGTCTCGTGCTTGAAATAACCATTTGTTGATTTATTTCATCCTATGGAGAAGCAACCTTTCCAAGAATAGTTTCCCTCATTTCCAAAAAAAAAAAAAAAAAAAAAAAAAAAAAAAAAGCCTTTATATTCATTTTTAGAGTCTCAAGGACCCTAACTGTACCCCCAACACAAATGTATTAAACGCAGTTTCAAAACTATTTGGCTAAAGTCGGAAGCACATGCACTCCCCCACTTTTTTGTCACAGTTTTTTAACTAAAATAGATATGCAATAACATGTTAATTGTGTTCCTGGGAGTCTGACCTCAGAATCATGGCCTTTGGAATAATTTTAACCTCTGCCATATGTCCAGTTCCTGCAGCTAATTAATTATTAGCCACTCACCACCAGCAGTTTCCACACTTGATTCTAAAGCCAGATCCCCTGGGCTGAGTCATTTAACACGAACATCTTAGCCTTTCTCATCCATAAAACAGATTCAGTTCTCTGCATAATTTATGTTTCAAGTGTTAATGAAAAGCAAAACGTGGATTTTGATGTATGTGTGGGCGCACATGCATGATCATGTGAAACGGCTCCACAGGATTCGAAGATGGCTGTCTCAGTCACAGCTGGGCGTGATGATGCACACCTGTAGCCCTGGCACCTGTGAGCCAGAGGCAGGAGTCTTGCTGTAAGTTGACAACAGGTTGGACCACACTGCGAGACCCTGAGGAAAGGAAGAGGACTCAGAAGTAGGTAAAGGGGAGGATGGTGGGACTAAGCTGAACACCATTAAAGCACATGAGATATTTGAAAAGCAGTATCTTTAAGGAACCCAAAGTTATATACAATGGACACAAAGCCAGTAAACACACAGTCATGTCCCTGCAGCTGTCTCATTACTGAAAAGATAACACATAATCACAGAACAGTTGCAACATGTATCCATGCTCTTCGTAAGCATTGTATCTTTTGTTTTAAAGAAATGTATGTGCACCAGTGATCTGCCTACATGTATGCGTGTGTACCATGTCCACATAGTGTATGTGGAGACCAGATGAGGGGTGAGATCCCTTGGAACAGGAGTTACAGATGGTTGTAAGGTGCTGGGAACTGAACCTAGGTCATCTGCAACACATTCTCTTAACGGCTGAGCCACCTATCCAGCCCCACAATCATGGGATCTTAGCTCATGGACTTGGGAAGCTGCAGCAGGCACTGTCCTGACCACAGCACCATGGTGAAGAAGGGTTCTTTATACACTAGCTTGGATACTTGGGGCATCCTACACCTACTCTGTGTCTTATTTCCCTACCAGAAGGATGGGTTTGCAATTGGGCTTTCTTCATGGCAAAGGTTGCTTAAGACTGAACGCTATTGATAAGGAGAATCAAGAGCGATTTCCAGATTTTCCCATTGATGAATGGGATAGGTGTTTCATTCATTAAGGTATGGAGCATAAGATAGGAGATCAAAGCAAGGTCAAGGTGGAGAGAAGTCTCTATGGTAAGAGCCCTGGCTGCTATTGCAGAGGACTAGGTTGGTCCCCAGCTGCCATGTGGCTGCTCACAACTGTCTGTGACTGTAGTCCCAGGGGATCTGATGTTCTCTTTCTGGCCTCAAGAGCACTGTGTATGTTGGTGCATACATGTAAACAAACTCTCACTGATGTAAAAATAAAAGTAAATCCAAAAGAGGAAGGTCAGAGGTGAGATGTGCTCATCTGAACTGCCTGAAAAAAATCCCGTTAGAAATGGAGGATGATAACTGTGGGCACAAATATAAGCATCCAAGGTTATTTTGCCTAAAATGGTCACTGTGTGGAGTCGCTCAGAAAGCACCAGACTGCTGAACCACTGCAGCCTCTTCTTTGACTGCCAGTTGAGGGAGGCATTCTGCACATCACTAGAGGCTCCTGGTGACACATACTCTGTGGTGGCACATGTCGTAGGGCCCTATTGACTCTGTGACACCCTGTAATGAACAGTATTCAGTAGAAATGACCACGTGCTATGACTGCAGGGCGAAGCCTTCAGAGGACATGGCCACTTCAGGTTTATGTTCCTGGAATGCTGTTGAGAAGTCTGGCTCTGGCTGAAGGGGAGACCACAGAGAGGCCATATGGAGAAAGGAAGGCATGGCCATTCCTTGATGAATGAAGTTCATGAGCGTTCTTCCTCTAACCAGGGCATAACTGAGTCTCTTATCCACAAAACTATAAAAGATAAAAGGTGCTTGTTGGTTTGCTGGTTGGTTGGTTTTGGTTTCTCAAGACAGAGTTTAGAGTCCAAATCAATACCATTTTGTGTTCAGGGCCTGAGTACCTGACATCCCCCTACCCCTGCCCCCCGAGTTTCCAGTGAGAGCCACAAATACACAGCTAGCAACTGTTCCTAAGAGCCTGCACCTGGGGCCAACCAATCAGAACTACAGGTCACAGTGACCAGAACAAACAAAAAATTCCCTCCTGTAGTCTGGTCCTGGTCCTCTCAGTTAGCCCTGGTCACCCAGCCAATCAGCTTAAAGGCCACCCTGTTAGCCAATCAAGTTTGTACTAATCACTGTTGCTGAAGTCTGCTTCTGTAAAGGGTATAAAAACCCACAGCTTTTGTGCTCAGAATCCCCTCCTTCTCGAAGGCAGGTAGACTCCGTTGGGACAGATCAATAAAATCCTCTTGTGTTTACATCAATCTCGGACTCCGTCTCACAATGGGGCTTCCAGGAGAAGACTCTCCTGACATGAGTCTTACAGAGTTTCTCTGTGTAGCCTTGGCTGTCCTGACTCACTTTGTAGGTCATGCTGGCCTCGAACTCGCAGCGATCCACCTGCCTATGCCTCCCAAGCGCTGGGATTAAAGCCGTGCACCACTACTTGATAAAAGTAATTTTAAATACTAATGTTGAGGCCAATTTCTTAAGCATCAATAGCTAATTGGCCAAACTAGAATGAATTTCAGGTCTTCACAGTTCTGGAACAGACATTATGTAGAGCAAGGGATGCGCCCTGCTAGGTTTTCTTGGCGTCCATAATGAGATAAGAGTCAGTTAGAACCTCATTGCTTGGTCTACAGTTCATGCAGTGCAGCCTTTACATAACCATAAGTTTATTAGTTAAGATTCCCTGTGTGCCCTGGTTTTAATGACAGCTTTCTGTTGCTAAGCCATGAAGTAGACCTTCGCATGCATCAACTACCATAGGCATCGTCCATCAACCTGTGCAGCTCAGCTACAGGCACGTCTGACATCCATGGTATTCAGGTGCTCTGTTCCATGAGGAAGCACAGAAAAGGGGAATGGAAAAGCTGAAAAATCTTGGTTTCTTTGCACTTCAAGCCTCAAGTTTTAAGAGGCTCTTTCATATCACAACATAATCTGAATGCTCGGGGCCTAAAACTTGGTTTGAACTTTAAGGGCCCAAGAAATTTAGTTGTTTGAGGGGGGAAAAAAATCACCAGAACTTTATAAAAATTTCACAATCTTATGAAAGTAAACAACGCCCAAGTAAACATAGTTTCAGACTGTGAGGACTTTTCATGTTTTAAGAAGGCTGTGTTTCTCTAGTATGCATCTTGGAAATAAATCAAATTTTTTGTTGTTGTTGTTGTTTCTTTTGGTGTGAAATTTTCTGAGTTTGTGGGTCTGATATTAGATATCACTGCAGAACAGCAGGAATCATATTCGTTTCCATATTAGAATCATGTTTGTTTGGGAACTTCTCATAAGTCTGTCTCAAGACATCTGACAGCTTGACAAGGCTGGTTGCCATGGGAAACGCTTGTGATGTTATTTAAATCTATTCCCAGGTCATGGATTGCTATGTTCTTTTTTTTTTTTTTTTTTTTTTTTTTTTTTTTTTTTGGACATTGGTGCTTAAAGAGAAATGACTAAACAGCTTTAAAAAAAAAAAAAACAAAGAAGAATAACACAGCAAACAAATAATAACAAGAGATAATAAGTTTGTGGCCCCTGCAAGCAGGGGCTGTGTCTTCCTCAGCACCAGACTCCTGTTTCAGCAAGTTTGCCGAGCTGTAAAAGTTCATTTCTTACAAAGGCTTTTTCCTCTCTGAAAATATTCTTTTTATCAGTCATTTTGCAGCATTAATGGTTCCTCTATTAATAGACTGAGAGACAAGGGGGTTGTTATCCCTGCTTTCTGTCTGTCATTCCTTTAAGTAAGGCAGCCAACCTCTGACTCTTAGTGGCTCTGTTATGAACTGTGTGATGCATCCTAAGGAAAAGTTGTTCTCCGTCCAGATTATGACCAGACAGGAAAAAGCGACATTTACAGGATGCAAGGGAGACATCCTGCATTCAGGTGAGAACTTAGGACTGTCTTCTTTTTTTGGTGAGAGATGAAGTGCTGAGAAATCAATGTGGGGCACTATGGATAAGTTTCTGTAGCTCACCCTGTTCCCATGACTGCTGTGTGTGGGGAGAGCTCCAGCGGAAGCTGCAATCTGGTACACATGAGCGTGCCATCCATCCTTGCTCTCTTGAACACACTATCATTGGTCTGAACTATGATGGGAAACACTGGATTCTTAAACTGAGACAAACACCAGCTGTTTATCTGAGCTCTGGCTGTAGCATTTTGACAGTCGTCTGTGCTGTTCCCCCTTTAGTTGTCCATGCCCTGTGAGAGTGTCTCAAGTCTGTCAATAGCGACTACCGAGTGGCTTGTTGACACAGAGACTTATCAGAGGATTGAAATCTATTGTGAGGAAAGCCACAAACGCTTTGCTAAACAAAAGTCAACATGTCCACAAGTTATTTATTTTTATATAATGAATTTACAGAAATTCTGTTTATTTTTCACAACACTGCTCCATTTTATTTGAAAATTATGATGAGCTCTCATTTTAAATTAAGAAACCTTTTGTGTTTATGGGTGTCTTGTTTGCATGTGTGTCTGTATCCCATGTGCATATTTGGTACCCTCAGATGTCAGAAGAAGAATTCAGATGCCCTGAGACTGGGATTACAGACTGGTGTGGGCCACACCAAATAGGTGCTAGAAGTCAAACGCAGGTCCTCTACAGGAGCAGCTTGTGCTCTTAACCACTGAGCATCTACAGTCCCACGGTGGCCGTTCTTACCTTAGAGGGAAGGATCAACACTCAGCTCTCTGGAGCCCTTGATAGTGCATCTCACAATCACACCGCGTGGCATAACGTCACTTCATGTCTCCAGAAAAAGAAAAAAAAACCCAAAATTCTGCGTAGATGGTGAGAGATCTGACTTTAGTCCTACTGTGTACTTTTTAAATTTTATTTTTATCATCGCCAGCTACTTTTAAATCCCTTACCTCCTTTGATTATCTTCCAAATTCCACAACGTGTATATAGGCATTTGTGTCCTGGCAAATTGTTCACTTCACACCTTACATAAAAAAGAAAAGCAAAGCTTCCTGTGAAATATCAGACCCTTGCCAGTTCCTACACAGGCTTGAGGCTACAGCAGACTGGCTCTGAGGTCTGTCCCTCACGCTTATGGGATGTCACACTGAAAAGAGGCCTCCTTTTCATTAGTGTGGAGCCAGCAGAGGAGACACTGGGTGGGACTCACCTTCTGCACAGCTTCTTTGGCTTAAGAGTCTGATTCAGAGGTGTTGCCCACTCCAATGATGTGGAGGTGTCACCCACTCTGATGACCTCCGCCAGCTACAGGGGTCAGTGTCATTGAGAGAGATACTCTGTTTTTCTCTGCAGGCTTGTAGTCTTCTTTGCACTGGAAAGTGAAGGGACAGAGGTAGGAAGGGTTTGGTGACTTTGAAACTAAGAAAACAACTTGTTTCCTTTTTAAGCTTAGCACCTCTGACTAATTCACACTGTGATTTGTCCTAGTGATTTGGTCTGTAGAAAAGTGAAGCAAAGAAAATTTCACTTGAATTAACCTCTATTTTTTTAATTTACTCTCACAGATGCAAGCATAAGTCAGCAGGGGTCAAAGGGCAGCTCCTGCAGTCAAGCAGATTTAAGGGGGAAAGTTTCCCAGTTTTTCCACCCTTTTCTTCATTCAGCATGAGTGTTTCACACTTGGAAAGCCTTTAGCTTTATAATTAAAAACAAAAAACAAAAAACAAAACCTTGAAAATGGAGTTTTCTGCAGCATTTTCCACCTCAAGTGCCCCCAGTCTCCGTGCCTGAGAATGCCATGACCCTAATAAACTCTGAGCTTAACATGTGGTTACATATGCTCTGGCATCGTGTGACACACTGTCCTATTCTTCTGATATTTAGTATTCCCCTAAAAAAATACAAACAAACTACAGCAATCTGTTTACCATATTTGTTATGCAGATTTCACAGAAGATGCCCAGCTTCTTCCATTGCTAGGTATTCAACATGACCATTTTAAAATTATTTAACTTCTATGTACCCAAGAAATGAAATGATTTCGTTGATCTATTTCTTCTAAATTAGAGATAACCATATGAGCTGATTTAACCAATAAGATCCGAACATGTTATCACTTCTAGACACCAATGTTTGATTTGGCTGGACCACTTTCTTTCTCCTGTAACCGTCACGAGAAGGGAACACAGCTTCACAAGGAGGCCCTGAAGTGAACGACAGCGGGAAGCATTTACGCTTGGTGTGTATGTGTTAGCAAGGCGCAGCTCAGTCGTTTCCTCACCATGTGTTTTCAATATGAGACAAGGGCTACAGGAAATGACGTGATTTGTGCAGCAAAGTAGCAAAGGACACTTGCTTCTTCTGTCTTAGATTGTAAGCATGGTGCAGAGTCGTATATTCCCTGGGGAACCTCAGGACCAAACACGTGACCTAGCACACTAGACCCGCGAAGATCCAGGATTACTAGTTCTTGCAGTCGGCTTGAAAAGTGAAGTCAGCCATTACAGCCAGGTGAGATGTTACAATCTGCAAGGACTCAATCTGAGAAAACATGTCCTTTTCTAGGTAAGTGAAGCTGAAGTGCCGAATCTTTCTCAGCACTGAAAACTGCACAGTCTCTGGGGGACCCAAACCCTCTGTTTTTGCTCAGACAGTGAGTAATTGACTGAAATAGATATACCAAATTACACCTGATAAAAGATTAAAATGGGGAAATATCAGCCCAGAAGACACTCCCTAGTACATCCTGTGAGGATACCAGACATCTAACAGGATTGTAGAATAGACACCCCCTCGCCACCGATATTAGCAGGCAGGACAGTCACCTGGACACACTGATCTATATTCAAGCAAACGTGTACTACCAGTTTCTCACATCTTCACAACATGGCAGTCCAATGACTTTTTTTTTTTAAATACTTTTGTACAAAGATATTTTTAAACGAGTTAAATATCTTAGACACTTACTTCAATGTCACCCAGATCTCCCACTCTGTTCTCAGTTTGTGCTTACTTTCACTGGCTATTTTACTGCCATACCTCATCGTCTAACTGCTTTCTGTGTCATTTTCTCTCTCTCCCCCTTGGGAAGCCTTATCTCTTTATCTGACACCTCCCTAACTTCATCTGCAAGCTAATCGTGCACACAGTCTGGATGAAGGAGACACCAACCCCACAGGAACAGGAAACCCTCCGCATAGCCATTGATGCTTAAGTAATAAAGTACTCTCCGTCCATTAAGTGCCTCAGTTTACCCACCAATTAAATATTGATAATTGTCACATTCATTTCTTATTTATACTCAAGAACTATTTGAGGGAAGGGGGGATGATGTGTGTTTCTAAGTATTTTGCCATCTAGTAAAAGGAGCTGTGCTGTGTATAGTCAAGCTACATGGAAATGAAATGTGTTTCTAAATTACTTATGATCTTATAAAAGAACCTTGTTATGTACACGCAAGCTTAGGACTCAGATCTCAGGTGACAGCATGTAAGTAACTATGGATTGGACGTAGTGGTGTTGGCCTCGCAATCCCATCTCTTGGGAGGCTGAGGCAGAAGGATCTCAAGTCCCAGCGCTATCACAAAAAGATAAAATTAAAATAAAACAATGATGCTTTCACATTTGAGGTGAACTTCATGTGCAAACTTTGGCAGTTTTCAAGGGAGAAAGGGCATTGCAAGCTGACTTCACACAGAACGTGTTAGAATTTACCAGGCATAGTGGCCCGCACCTTTGATTCCAGTGCTTCTGAGGCAGAGGTAACTGGACCTCTGCGTTTGCGGCTAGCCTGGACTAAGTGGTGAGTTCTAGGACAGCTCTACTATACAATGAAAGCCTTTCTCAAAGTAAATAAATAAATAAATAATAGAAGCAATATATATGTATATGTATATATATCACTCCTCACACTGGGAAAGAACATTCTTGATTTGTAGTAAAAATAAAAGCACCAAAGAGACGTAGGTATTGAAATTATCAGGCTATCTGAACTTCTCGAAGAATCTGGTATTGATTAACAAAGCTAATTGTTCTTAGAGTGTCTATGGCGCTTCAGTTTTTAGGTGGGCGTTCAATTTCTTATCTCATTTATTGGAATTTCCCTCAAAGCTACCACAGGAGGTAAGTTTCATTACTACTCCTTTCCATGCACTGGGCTTGAAAATGAGTATCTGTGGCACAAGCTCATGGAGGTGGGTGTGGCACCTGATACTTGTACTAACCACCCTTGGGAGGCCCAAGTTCAAGGCTAACCTCTGCTACATACAGAATACCAGAACAGCCAGAGCGATGTAGCAAAGCCCTGTCATAAGAGGAATAGCAGAGCTTCTGAAGTATCTCAGGGAGACCCCTTACGTAGAACTCCTTAAGCTCCTTGAAATCCCTTTGGAAGTGTACAGAGAAAGAGTGCTTAATGAACAGCGCTCCATCTAATTCAAGTAGTTTTGCTTGAAGTGTTCTCAATTACCAGTGTGTGAGGGAGGCTGATTAACTGTAGAAAGTAAGAAAGCACATGTCAGCCCATTGTCCACCCAGGATACTGGATCAAATAGGCATAAACTACTGTGTAGATACAGACATCTACTTCTGCACCTAACACCATCTCCAAGTACTATTTATGTGTCCGGGAACGGCGGGAACGGAAGGTGCTTGGATTGGAAGCCTGGCGTTGTGAGGGCAGCTGTATCTGTGTTAAACACCCAATTCCTAGCGCAGAGACTCAACCAAGTAGTTCCTCAGGAAACAGGCCCCAGTGCCTTTCCTGCTCAGTCAAACCTGAGTTACATTGTGTCTACAGCAGGCTTGGATTTTACAAACAGAGCTGCATACTGCAACTGAAGCAAAGCGTGGCGGTAGTCCTAATCAGACAGACATCTTTATTTAACAACTTTCTGAAAAACTAAGAACACAGAACCAGAAGCCAGCAGGATATCATTGAGAAGGATGTTCCCCATATCTAGACAGTTCAGTGCCAATGCTAATAGCTGCCTCCTCCCTGACAAAAGGAAGCCGTTCATTCCTGCTGTGATGGGTCCTTCCTGTGAGGCCTTCTGAGCTGGATTAATGTATTGCAGGTGATCCTGTGGGGGAAAGCTCCCGATCCTGGAACAACTACTGACCAACTTGGGATTTGGTTATCCTATCCTTATTTTATTCCTTCCCCCTGATGTGTTCCTGGTCCCTAAAGAAAGCACATATGGGCTAGAAACAAATCAAGCGCAATAAAGAGATGAGAGGGGCTGACAGGAGAAGACAGAGGAAAGATGGCTCCCTGTCAGAGAGCTGAGGTTTGCTTGTGGTTGTTCCTCCATGTGCCTTCTGACCATATCACACTTCAGAAGATGAAATGAGAATTTTCTCATTCATATGAAGCAGGACCATTATTTAAAAAGTAACACATCTGTGTGTGTGTGTGTGTGTGTGTGTGTGTGTTTGAGTGTATGTGAGTGAGTGTGTGGGGCTGTGTATGTGTGTATGAGCTGTGTTTGAGCATGTATGTGTGTGTGAGTGTGTATGTGTGTGTGTAAGTGTGCATGTGTATATGACTATGTGTGAGTCTGTGTGTCAGAGAGAGAGAGAGACAGACCGAGAAGGCGGCAGCGGGGATGTGGATATGTGTGTGGACACTGGTCTTCTCTGATGTGGCTAGGCTGTCTGGTTTGTGAGCTCCAAGAATCTGCCTTTCATGTCATGTCCCTGTCTCCCTGTCTCCCTGCCCATGGCCCACAGTCCCTCGCCATGCAAATGCCACTTCTGGGTGCTAGTGACTTGAGCTCAGTTCCTTGAGCTTGCGTAGCAAGAACTTACCCAACTAAGCCATTTCCCCAGATCCTTAAATTCTTTAACTCGTGCTGAATGCTGGTGCATAGGAATGGAACGTAATGCAGGGGCCGGAGCGCTGGATGTTCCTGGCTTTGTTGCATCCTGAACACTTGGTGGTGAAGTCCTTGCTCCAGGAACATGTGGAGCTCAAAAATAATCACTAACAATTCTGCAATAATTTGTTAAAAATCAGATAGTAACCCTCTACTCAGGTCCCTAGATCAGACAGGACCTCTCAGACCATCTCCATGCTGTGAAAAGAATAACCTCATGGAACTCTGAAAAGAATGTCTTTATGGAACCCCAGGATTATGTATTTCCTTCAGGAGAAATGGACAAATTACTATATTATCCATTAGACCTCAGACACTAACCACTCTATGGGATCCAGGCAAGCCATACCAAGATAAATGCCTTCATTTGCCTTCAAATTAACCCTGTGGCTCTAATAATGTCATTTTATAGAAAATGTGAATTTAAATCTGTGATTGATCTCCAGGTATATGAATCTGAAAGCTTTGATTAAAAATGTTCTAAACATTTTTAATCGTTCCCTCCTTCCCACCCATAACAGTAAAAATGAAAATAACCCTGAACACAACCTGGCCAAATATTTAGATAAAGAATGTGTCCATAGCCAGCAATATCTTAAACGTGCTTGAGTTATCCTGCGCGCTACTTAAATAGTGAAACTGTCAGCCTGGGATTTTGTATATATTCCTCATTAGGTTGCCTCAAAGACCCCAGGGTAGGTATATCTGCATTTTAAAATTTTGTATTTTTCCATGGTTTATATTCCTCATAAAATGCCTGAGAACTTTATGGGAGATGTTACATTAATATGTGTTATTATAAATATGATTTAAATATCTAAAGCATTACAGAGTGATTACTGTTCAATAAGGCAGCATGCATAAAAGGGTTATCTCCACACGGTGCTGAGGTTTCTACAATATAATATAATGAATTGTTCAATATGGTTTGCATGCTATTTGTCTTTGCTTCTGCCTCGGCTCGAGGGAAACTGATGTGCGGTGCTCTAACAAGACAGCCATAAATTGTAAAACAATAAACAGCCCTTGAGGTCTTTACATAGCATGTGGTTAGCATGCAGTCCGTCTTGGGAGGCTTGATTTAATACGACAAAGGACCTTTCCTGACAATGCTCAACATTGTTTTAAACTGCTGTTAAATCAATTAGTACTTTGGAAGCTCCTAATGTCTCCGGCACTCTCCCAGCCCAGCCTAAGGATTCTGGCTGGTGGCTTGAGAGGGGGGCGGGGAGAGGAAGGGGGGGATTTTAGGAACCACTGCATGGCTGCACTCAACTTCCCTGGAAAACGTTAAAGATGATCCCCAAATAAAAGGAGGGGTAGACCGGCCTCCTTAAATCATCAAGATGTATGTGGACTCACCTCTGGTGTTCTGAATTACCCATACTGTAGCCAAGGACAAACGAGGAGGAAGGTACCTATTAGTCTTGAGTCAGGACTATCAGGTCAAGTACCACAGAAAATGCTTTAAGTCTTATTTTCTATATGGTGCATATTTCCTCTGCTATGCGTAATGCATCTTAGTGTCACAGCCATGCTCTGTTGGAGCCACACAAGACACTTACACCTACCACCTGCTCCTCATTTAGTTAGTAACTTGCAAAGTAGAAACACAGCTTAAAAACAAACAATAAACAACCTGCACCTAAGAGAAACATATTTTTAACCACTTTTCAGTCCCTGGAAAACAATTGAATAATTAAATGCCCTTTTAACATAACAACTACAACATTTTACATGACAAGGCATCCCCAAATTTTTATGGCATTTCCTCTTTGCTTTTCATTTTGCCTTATTACTTTCAAAAAGACAATTCCCAGGCAATTTCTTTCTTTCCTTTTTTAACAAAAATTTTAATTGCATTTATTTATTTTTTGGTGAGGGAACAGTTACTGCTTTTTTCGTATCTCGCAGCCCCTGACAGCTTGCTTCTGTGTTCTGCAGGGTCAGATCGGTCTGCAGGCTGGACAACCTCCTGCCAATGCCCTTTCAGCAAGGCTGGTTCATTTCTTTGGGGGCAAATTCACTCAACTTTCTGTAGCCAGGGCTTTCTGACTGGAGTAAGAAACGAAGCAAATCAAAAGCAAGCAGCTCTCAGCCTGATTCGCTTTTTCCTTTTGTTTTTCTTAAAATGATGCTATCCGACTTTTCTTATCTGATTAAAAACAAACAAATGAGAGCCACCTTGGTGGTCTGCCCTGGTCATGTGTAAGGACAGGCAGCATTGTCCTGAGCTGGTTTCTTCTGATGGAATGAGAAATTCAAATCTTCAATATCTCTATCTTTTTGCAAAGATGCACAGAGCAGGCGTGTTCTGGAGGACTGAGTGTTTCCTGTGTATGTTCATGCGTGCGGGAAGCCTAGCCGTGTGAGCATCTCCTGTAAGAGGAAACTGGGGGGTAATGGCTTTTCCCCTTCAAATAATATAGTACATGTTTAGATAGTCTGACTCCTAATTTGCAAGTAAGTTCAAACTCATTTTCTTAGCCCATAAGGACACTGGACACTGATTTCATTTTCTTTGAATGTTACTTCTAGGCACAGTGAGATGTGATGAAGTAATTGCTTTTCTTGCTTTTTCCCCGCTCCCCTTTTAGAGTCATAAGTACCTCAGTAAAACTGAAAATAATTCCTATCCACTTTTAAAATCCATTTCGCTTCTACGTATGTTCATCAGGTCATTACCACAAAGATAATGACAAGGGTCAGGACTCGATGCCACCGAAAACGGCACACCCATATTGCAAAAAGTAAGAAGGTCATGGCTACCTCTTCCTTTCTTCACTTTCTTAAAGCAGGTCACAAAAGCCAAGAAGGTTCTCCGGGAGACTCGAGTTTGGCAGGCATCTTCCTTTCACCCCGAGGAAAAATGCCCCCATCACTCAGGACCCAGGACAGGAAGCTGAATCTGAGCAAGAGTGCCTAATGAGCCCCTCTCCCGTGCAATTCCTGGTGCTACTACATAGCAGCCCCACCCTGCATCAAAACTACATGGGGTTCCGGAATTCCCTGGGTCTTCATTTCTACAGCTCTCTCACCACATAAAACCTCATATTAAACAAATTTTCATGCATGTATCTTGTTAGTCTTTTCCTCTTCAGCACTACCATGGAGTTGGCAGATATTATCCGCATTTTCTGTAAAGAAGAATGGAGGTGCAAAGTGAAAAAACATCCAAGGGAACTGGGAAAAGCCGATGCCAAAAACCAGGCAATTTAAATCATTTAATAACTTTTGCAGTGTTTTGATTGGAAAGGAGGCTTCTAGCAAAAAGTAAGAGAGTGTTTTGGTATTAGGTACATTTAAAAAATTATCCAACTGCTGATTCTCACACATTTTCCCTTTGTCCTCTTAGGTATCTGTAAAGCGCTATCACATCGCGGTTCCTGCCCAGCACAGCTGTATTTAGATCTTCAGTTCTTCATATGAGGTGATTCCTGTGGCTGTCATGATGGGTTAGCGGTAAAGCACTTGGCATACAAGCGTGCAGGGACCCCAACACACACACAGTGCTCATCAACAAGCCTAGCCTGGGTAATGGAGACAAGATGACTCCTAGGGTGCAAGGCCGGTCTGTGATCTCCAGGTTCACTGATAAGCCCTGTCTTCAAATATAAGGTGAAAAGTGACTGAAAAAGCTATCACATGCATATACACATACACTTGCACACACAGGAACCGGCACACACACACACACACACACACACACACACTATACGCACCGCAAAGGATGAATTTCCAATCATAGAACTGGTCCAAGTTAGTCCTAGCCCCCACGTTATCTTTTGTGGAACCAAAATAACAACTTCCTTGCAGCCAAATCTTTCAGTGATTTTCAGATCTAACAGGAGCCACACAGCAGGGTCTCAATAGTTAGTAACAGTTTCATTGATTATTATAGAAACCACTCTTGCTCAAAACAGTACCGTTCAAGATGTAAGAGGGAAAATGACAGGCCAGGCCTCCCTGCTGTCACTGAAGTTCAGCTGAGATCCTATCCAAGGGTGTTTTCTCCAATTTTCCCCTTTCCCCTCATTCACATGTTGCTTTATATTATGGTCTGTCCACACTTCTGGGCAATCAGAGCCTCGTGGCTCAGTTTGTGGGTTATTCTGGTCCACTATGATTATTTCCTGAAGTACTGGGCAGCTGGGTGACTATTTTGTTTCTTGTTAGGTTCTTTGTCAGAAAGTGAAAACAAAAGGATGTTAAATTGAATGAGTTCAAACAGCGAATTTTAAAGATTCTTAACCAAAACAAAAGGTTGGAAGACGCCTGCTCCGCTATGGAGGAGTGTGCACTTTATATGCACTTAACACAGTCAATCGAGGTTGTTTTTGAAGGACTTTCCAACTGCATTAAATCCATCCGGTTTTGTTCTTTGCCATGTTAGTGGCTGCACATGCAAAAACACTGTGGACACAACACAGGACAACTCTCATACTAAGTAGAGCCTTATATTAAATATGGTAGACAAGGTAAGCGCCTCCATAGAAGTAGTTATGCCAAGGAAGGCGAAGAACACGAGTTCTCTGGTGAAATGTAGGTAAGATTCAAGGGAAAGGCAGCTTGTGGCTTTGCCATTTGCTTTTGAATGATAATATTAGGTGAAGAGGAACCTGGATGTTCAGTCAAGACACTGCAAAGACTTTTAAATGGTTTTAAAGAGAGAGAAAGGCCTGGTCCTGCTATACTCTAATTATTATGTATTTTGAAACTAATTCCGACAGCTTGACATTATGCTGTCGTATAATATAGGAGACAGTTTCCAGCTCTTTGGCCTGTCTCTCCAGAAAAATCCCAAGATTAAACATCAAAGCAACATCAGGCAGGAGTGCTGGTCAAATAGAGAGTCCTGCATGGCCTGCATGAGGCCTCGGGCCTGACACATGCAGAGCAAAGTAACAGAAAAAGCAAGCATTAAAAAAACAAAAAACAAAACACACAAAAAAAAAAACATCAAAAAGTAAAGTGTAATAAAAAAAAGAACTTTTTACTTAATTTTACTTAATTTACCTAATTTTAACTTATTTACTTTAAATTCAGTTCCAAACTGAATTTTAACACAAATTGAAGGGGTGCTGAATGAAAACATGCCCCATCTTTTGACGTTGTAATAAGATGCTATCATCTACAAAACTCATGTTTAAGAACCTGAGTGTTATGATGTCTTAAGAAAGTTTATGGTTTGAGGTTCACCTGTCTTTGGAGTTATCTTCAGACACATGGCACTTGTGTGCTGTGGGCTGGATGCTCTGAGTCCTGGCTAGGCATGGTGGTGCAGCTCTGCCATGCAGCACTGGAAAGGAGATGCAGGGGAGGACAGCGTGAGTTCCAGGATAGACTGCAATGGGAAGCAAGAACATGTCTCAAAAAGAAAGTTAATCCCAGCACCCGGGAGACAGAGGCAGGTGGATCGCTGTGAGTTCGAGGCCAGCCTGGTCTACAAAGCAAGTCCAGGACAAGTCAAGGCTACACAGAGAAACCCTGTCTCGAAAAACAAAAACAAAAACAAAAAGAAAGAAGGAAAGAAAAGAAAGAAGAAGGAATTATTCATTCACACACTACAGGACCACAGCTCAAATTTCTCTTCATCTGCCCTCCAGCCCAACCAAGACCTTTTTAGAAATCAAATGCCTTGTTCAGGGTTTTCACCCATTTCCCAACTTTAGTATTTCATTCTAATCCCCCCCCAAAATTTCAACAGCTGTTAGATTCTCTGCTCTAGGTCTCTACCTTTTTGCCTTTTGTGATCATCGGTCTTTAAAGTGAGACTGTTCTCCAAATGTCTGGAGGACAAAATAGCAGATGTACCTGTGTGTCCCAAACAATTATGAACTGGTAGGTTACACAACGTCTCTGAATCCCATGTTGATTTTGTTGGCTTACCTTGGAGCTTATATGAGTCAGTGTCCCCCAAACACACCACAAACATGCAAGTATATTTTGTCTGCACAAAGTAAGTCGTCCACTGATACTCAGTAAGAGAACGGCTCGTGCCATGGAGGCCTTTCTGTTGCATGGCTTTCCGATTGAAAACTAACTTCTTCTCGCATTCATTTTGTAATCAAAAGTGACTTGATAGTGTCACACATCGCAGACACCTAGTGCCGATATGTTGAAAGTCGTGGTGTGGGTCTTCATGAAATCATACTTTGTGGCTCCCTCTCCACATGCCACTTCTAAAGTCCAGCAAGAAAATAATGACAGGCAGCGCTGCAGCAAAGGCGCCTGTCTCCTCTCTCCCTTCTGTGCTGAAACCCTGCTTGCCGCAGGCAGTTGGTGCCATATGGAGAGAGGGCTTCTCTGCTGTCAGTGTATGGCCCCGTGGTGTTGTACAAAACTCCCTTTTCCTCATTAAAGGCGCACAAAAGTCTAAAAATACACCCTCCGCTCTTTCATCCTTTGCTTTGGCAAACCTCTGGGGACAATTCCAAGCCAGCTGGTTTCTCTTGGTCAGGTGAGGACAGTGAGCTGAAGTGCTCGTAGAGCAAAGCAGGGGAGCAGAAACACACAGCTATGGGCTCAGAATCAATGCCTTAAAAAAAATGAGCAACTTGTTAGCAAGATTTTATACTATAAAGTTTCCTACTGTAGGTATGTCCTAGAAGAGCATTTACTACAAAACTTCAGGATCAGCAAGGCAGCCAGTCATGATCACAGACAGTCATGGCATGGCCAACTGGGATGCTTGTCACTGAGGAGGCCACGGGAAAAGAGTCAAAATCAATAGAAAAGCAGCAGTAGATTCGCAGCTGTGGTCAGCCTCTAAAGCCTGTATCCATGTAAAACTTGGGTGCCCCAGAAGACTAGCTCTCTGATTTTTAAATTTTACTTTCTGTGTATGGGTGTTTTGTCTGCATATGTGTCTGTGGCCCATTTGGGTGCCTGATTCCCATAGAGCCCAGAAGAGGGCATTATATCAGGTCACCTACAATTGGACTTAGAGATGATTGTAAGCTACCATATAGGTTCTGGGGGACAGCCCATCCTCTGGGAGTATAGTAAGTGTCCTTAAGTCTGGAGTAACTTCTTTAAGACTAACCCTCTTTAATATGTTTACTCTGGAGCAGGGGACTTCGATGGCCCAAGCATCTCTCATTGGCCATTATGTGCATGCCTAAACTCTTTGTGGTCTTTATTCTATTGCTGTGATACGTAAGCCATCTGGTGGAAAAAGTAGCAGATAAAAGCATCTGAGGCACTTTTAAAGCCAGTTAGCTTGTCAATTTATTTCTCTTATGCAGAAGGATTCTGTTAGGAGGAGACATGGACCAGCTTGGTACTAATGAAAAGAGCTCTCCCTGAGGAGGGTCAGAGCATGATCTGGAATCTCTGGACTCTGTCTGAAGCCCATTATCATAGTGACCCAGAGATGGACGCATGCCCATGGAAGAGAGTTGGGAGTGCTGAAAGCCACTGTTGCCATCTCACCAAATTGCCTGAGGTGGAGGTAGGGAATCTGTATTCCTGTGACACCATGACAAAAGAGAACATGAAACTGTACCATCTCAGAGCCATGGCTCCACACACCAATGGGGACAGTGTCTTAGTCTGTCCCGGCTGCTAAGACAAATACTTCACATTAAGTAATTTATGAACAGCAGCAATTCATTTCTCAAGTTCTAAAGGCTGGATGAAAGATCAGAGTGACACAGATGTGGCATCAGGTGAAGGCTCACTGTTTTACAAATGGTGGCTTTTGATGCCATATCAATGGCCACCACATGGTCAATGTAGGTAATCATACCTCAAATCCTTTCATGAGTGGAGTCGTCCAGTCCACAGTCGCAGAGTGACCATGTCACCATCTCCCCAAAGTCCTATTTGTTACCACCACCGACCTTAGGACGTGAACTCTCATTCTTAAGGGATACTGATATACACGCTTTAATAATCAGCAAGCAATCCGTAACATTCTTATAGCTCATAGTGGGTCCCCCCAAATATAGGGAATGCTCTAAATTGAAAACACTGAGCCCTTATCTCTTAAAAACGATAGTCAGTTAAGAAGGTCTTCAGCTCTTTGCCAACTGAAGTTCCAGAACTCGTAGTTATGTTTTCATAATGAGATGTTATAAGAGCTGAGACTTTATTAAGGATTGTTCTGCTTCTGCTCACAGGGGTCTGCAGAGAGTTGATGTGAACCAATGCTGCCACACTGCTGTGAAAGAAAGTCACAGGTTAGCAATGGAAGAAACAATGCTTAATAGTGCTTTAGAGCAAGTTTTATGGAAAGAAGAACTGAGCTATAGGCTTACTTCAGAAGACTACTTATTTTTAGGCTGTTACTATTCAGAAAAGACTTATAGATATTGTAAGTTAGGTCAAATAAAATATTGGTGTGAAATTTGTTCTACTCATCAGGACTCCAGAAAACAGGTTCTGTGTTCTCTGTCCCATTATAACTGCACACACTGTGGCTCTTCAGAAACACTATGGACATACTGGTAGATGACAGATAGATGATATATGGATAGATGAGAGATAGATAGATTGTAGATAGATGATAGAGATCGATAGATGATCGATATAGATATAGATATAGATAGATAGATGATTGATAGATAGATGATAGATATATCACAGACAGATATAATAGGGATAGGTAGATGACATATAGATGATAAATAGGTAAATAAATGACAGATTGCAGATGATAGATGATTGATAAGATGATACATAAATAGAGATAGATACACAGATGAGAGACAGATAGACGATAGATGGACAAATAAATGAGATGATATAGATAGGTAGATGATAGATGATAAGCATATGATAGATGATAGATGAATAGATAGGTAGATGATAGATGGATAGATAGATGATAGATGATAGATAATTTCTTGCTATCCACATGCATTTTTAAATGCTCATTGGATTACGAGCTAGGAAAGTGCTTTTTTTTTTAAATGTGTGGATAGCTGCATTTAGACCTCTGATGGCCATGTTAGATGTCAGGTGGTGCACATTTATAATCCTGTCACCCAGAGGTAGATGGGGCAGTACATGGGGCTTACTGTCCAGCCAGTCTAAGTCAATCAGTGAGCTCCAGGGTTAGTAAAGGAATGGAGAGCAATTGAGGACATGCACCACTGACTTCTGTCTCCACACGCATGTGCACACTGGACACACACACATACATGCACATACACAAACATGTTCACATACATGAATATATACATACATACATACATACATACATACATACATACAAATGCTATACAAGCCTGCATGAATACAAACACAGGCCAATGCCTATTGCTTGACCTGTCATAGCTGGTCTTAGGAGATGCTATGATCTCTGGATAGATGTGGAGCACTTTTGAAACATGTTTGGTTGGATTTGAAATATTTCTGTGTTTCATCTTTCCTTCAGACTGTTTAATCTGTCAGCTATATCAGACATCTTGTTAGAGCTAAGATTGCAGAAAACACTTTCCCCCACTCCAGTTCTAAATGAACATGAATATATTTATTCAAAAGAGTTTGATCAAGCACAGAAGTTGAAAGCAGTCTGAAAGAGGAGGACATGAAACTGTTAATTGTATTGAGTGAGTAAAGAATTCTAAGCAAGCACAGAGAGCTCTGCGGGGCTAAGATCATCACAGGGCAATTAAACAGAATTATTATGCAATGTGAACTCAGCTTTTCACATGGAACCAAGGGCCTTCAGACACCAGGCAGTACCTGGTGTACTAAACGCAGGAAAGATATAAGCCTATGCATTTGCACAGCTTTTTCTTAAAGCAGTATTTCCTAATTAAAGCTGACAGCTTACTTAGGACCTCCTGGTTTAGATCTCAGGAAAAAAAGCTACCACATGCACAAAGTAGAAGTACGTGTGATCCAATCTCATGGAGTGCTGCCTTGAGTCATACTGAAAGTGCTGGAGAGATGGTTCAGCCATTAAAAGGCTAAGCTCACAACCAAATATATAAAACATACTGAAATCTCTAATAATTACTAGAACAATTACTTGCTTATGTTGTTTGTAGGAAATAAGCTGATAATGAATAACAGGTATTTTTGAACCCCAAGCTTTCACACACTAATAAGCAGTGGAAGACACAGAAAAATGGACTCATAATGGCAGCTGTGGGACTCTACAAGCATACAGCATTCTGGTTAATTTATCAGTATAATCTACTGTTTGCTTCAGTGAAAAGTTTAAACTTCTGTGGCAAAAGCAAAACAAATCCCCATGAAGGACTCGGAGAGTCCCCATTCCAACACTGAAACCCCCTCTGCAAGTGACTTTCATGTGTGACTCTGTATCTGACACGTGAGGCAGCCCCACGTTCCTGCTCTTTCCTTCCTGTAGCCTCCCTCGCTGCTTGTAGCTGGGAGTGCGCAGTCCCCCTCCCCCTTGCTCACAGCGGTTGCAAGGATCTGCAGATGTAACCCACACTGTTTGCTCTGCACATCCTCTGGATAGACAGGTGCTGAGCTGGATCTCGCCTGTGAAACGGCGCTGGGCGTGGCCACAAGTTGTGAAGAAGAACAGCCAGCAGCTACTCTGATTGGTGCTGCTGGCAGCGAGCATTTCTTCCGAGATCCAAATGCCTTGAGAACCAAATGTTCCTGGGATTCAGGCTTTCTGCAGCCAACAAAGCTCAGGTCAAAAAGCTAATTGGCTACTTGAAACTTTGCTTAGATATCTTTAACGGAAACAAAGAAGGGTTGTTTGCGTTGACACGCACATGCATATATCAAGGAGCTGATGGCTAAACAGATAGAAGAGGAAAAGCCAATTCCTGCTTCGAAACAGCTTTCCTTTCAAGGTGAGGTGAAAAGAGGTATCTAAAAGAACAATGCAAAGAGCATTTTCTATAGAAATTTTCACCAAATGGTTCCTTCTTGCATCCTCTGTGTAATTATGTCTTTGGTGCTATAGAGTCTTCTCTACTGTAATTGTTCCAAGTTAAATGGATCTAGAGAAAGCCAAGAGGGGAGGAAGAATGAAAGAGAGGAGAAAGAGAGGGAGGGAAGGGAAGACATGCCTTTGCAGAAAATGCACTTGTAGGGTCCACACAGAATCTTGTCTCTGTACCAATAAAACACCCCATCTGTAGTCCAGTCCTATGTGCCACATTGGCCTCTTTCTCCTCTGGCCCTCACTCAAATGCCACAGCTACTGCAGGGCATGACACAAAGGATGAAACCGCATGGGAGCATCCTGATTAGACTCTGAGAAAATAAGTGTTTCCTAAATGTCCCTTCACTAGTGGACAGTTGGTGTGAGCATGAGAGGGTGGGGGATGCAGAGCTTCCTGAACACTGCTGTTAATGAACACCCATTGAACCCTGACCTCTGTGTACAACTGTGCTGGGGACCACATGGAGGTGGGCACAGACAAGCTCCCTGCTGCCATTTGTAAAGTTCACGATCAGAAGCAAGTGACAATAGGCTGAGAAAAGGGACAGCAGACCACCATGAGATTACATCCTGGAAATAAACCATCAAGTGAACAAAATAAAAAATAAAGAAGGAAACAAGCAAACAAGCAGAGGGTTCTGTCATAGGAATGTTGTTAACTGTGTTACTGTGTTGAATATAAATAATTGCTCTTCATTAAGACTCACTGCTTTGACGAGAAATTACACCCTACTCCATTTTCTCTGCGAAAGGGATCTTTACGTAACCGTATCAGATGAGGGAGGTTGGTGACAACGGGAAGGAGAACACAGCACATGAAAGGGTTACTAGATTGACCAGGTCCACTGTGTGGAAGGGCAAGGAGGCAGGGACATCTTGGAGACATGACATTTGACACAGGGTAAGAGCCCAGGTTCTGTTGCTACACTCCATAACTGCATCAGAGTAGACCACGAATGAGCATGTGTGGCCTATGGGTACAGCCCTCCTTGAAGCCAGGCCACTGATGCTGACTAGCCTTCTGTCTCACAGTAACAACAGAGAAGAGGCGCTGGAGCAGAGGCTTTGCTCAGAGTCTGACTACTTCCTTTGCCCACAGCTCAGTGTCTGGGCATAGGTTCTTAGGAGTTAGATGGTGAGGAAGAAAGAAGAAATCTCAAGAGAAAATTAGGATGAATGTGTATTAATTTTCCTGACTCTGTTATTATCACAAGGGTTCCCCACTTGTGGTTTTAAGAACTCCTTGTATCTATGTATAAAAGCAAATGTTTCTGAAGGGCATGAGTCCACCCACCTTCAGTGTAAGGATGTTTGTCCAATGTGGATTTCAGCTTTTAAAAATGGATCCTCTTTTCTAGGTGACCTGACCTATTAACCAACCATCAGAAACAATGTCAAGTCCATATCCTGATGATGGTCAATCTGACAGTAAATAATGCAAATTCAGTCTCATAATAGTCCAAAGCCATGTGCCCAACTGACAGCACTGTAGGCCTTCTGGAAGTGCACTGTCATGGTACTGTGAAAGTCATTTTCTCAACATTCCTACCGGTGTTGACACAGTCTCAAGAACAAGTGATGAGTCAAGCAATGCAACCATGTTGCCTCAAAGACCAAGGTGTATCGTGTGATGAAGAAAAAAAAAAAAAAAGGTTTTCTGGTAAACTCATGTGATGGAATGCATTAAGAATGTGCTCCAAGGAGCTTGCAGAGCAATGGAGTCTTTTAGACTGGGATGGACAGTTAGCAATTGCCGAAAGGCACTGGGGGCAGGGCTTGGTCCAGACCACTGTAAGCTTACCCTTCATCTTCCTGAGGACGACAATGGGACAAGATGCACCATGCCTGTAAGTCTTCACCAGTAAATGCACAGTAACTGCAAAGGGGAAGACAAAGGACAGCCCAGCCCCTCCTGATTCAAACCGATATTATCTGGAGCCTTCCATCACTTTCACACTCTCTCTTTTTTCATCAGAATTTTCTTGGAAAAACTCAAGGATAATAAAGAGCTATGTGCTTGGTCTGCTTTTCATATATTTCATTCTTATGCTGTTTTCACTTTGCTTGGTTTGTGGAGGTTTTTATCAATATAAACAGGACTTTTTTTTTTTTTAAGATTTCCATTTTCATAGTGTCACTCAGATACTGACAGCTGCCTAACATTCAAGTGAAACATATAATTGCCTAAGGAAGAAGATGCTAGGGCCAATCCTGTCTCTTTTATATTAAAAAGAAGTTAGGCTTGCTAAGCCTCAGGCTTCTGAACCTGATGTCAATTTAGGAATTCATTTAATATCCTATATACTGTATTCATATATTTTCTACATATATCAAATTATTTTTCTCTAAGATTAGTTTAATAATATATTTCTTTCCTGCTTTGTCTCACAGATTGCTTACTGTACTTAATCTAACTAGTAAGACATATTCATTAGTAACTGGCAATAAGCTAGCTCTCTTTTCAAATTCTAAGTATCATCTAACTGGTTTCTAATGAATTTAATGTGTTAAGATAGTGATCTCACATGCATGCTTCTGTTGGTTATGCTGTCTTTGATCAGTGTTTGTGAAAAAGAGCTGCCTGGCCACATTTGCAACTCCACTAACATGCCTCCCCAACCACTCTGCCCTATATGGAATCAAAAACCCTCATTCAAGACTGGGCGGGTAACAAGAAGAAATGTTAGGGAGGACATCCTTGCTTTTCTTTCTCAAGTGCAGAGTGTGGGCATTCCTTTCGTGCTTCCTAATTGCTCCTGTTGGCAGCCCTGATGAATTTTTTGGGGACCTTTCGTCCCCTCCAACTCTGTAAGTATGCCCTTCCTTTCTCTTTGCGAACTGGTGGTGGAGGAGGAGGATGCTCTCTCTGTCAGAGATTCCTTCAGGAATAAAATCATAAGGAGAGGCAGAGAGCTGAAGGCCAGAGCAGTGAGACAGGATGTTCACGTCATGTCAGGCTTCATCTCAGCCGTGGACTTGAGGCGACTGTCACTTTAGGTTATTTTCCAATGACTTGCGCTTTTCTAGAGCCACCAAAAACCGAGCAGCTGAGAGGCAGTATTTTACTGGCTCTATTTTTTCCTCTACTCTCCTCCAGCTCTTAAAATCTCCAAGACTTGGCTTTGTCTCTCCTCTGCTTCCTGTGTAGTCATGCATGAACAAATCCCCATGGCTACTGGGTGCCAATAAGTACCTATTCATAATGGCACTCCGTTGATGATGGTTGCTGTTGTCAAGAGAAATGAGAAGTGATGATGGTGCTGAGGGACCGGAATGTGCTGCCACAGTGGCTGATGCCTCCCAGGGACTCCATTCTAGTCATTCTGGAAGCGTCTGTCCCTGCATGAGATTGTTGGTTAGTTGGAACTGTCAATAGAAAAACTTGGTATATTAAAAAAAAAAAAACTTGGAAAGAGAAGCTTAATGAGGAATGTTTGAGATTGGGTTGTGTGGGAAGAAGTCATGCCAAATTCTGCCATGTCAGAAATCCTGGGCTTAGGCTATATGCTGTGACCTTCGAGTTGCTGACTTTTGCCTCAAGAGGTCTTGTGTTCCAGGCTATCGTTGGACTATTTACCTTTGAAAGAAGTAGGGAAGTCCCAACTTGGAACCACCCAGAGGATCTAGGAAGTTCTTACAGGGAACTACTCAGAGAACTAGGAAGTTCTACAGAGAGCCATTCAGGCTATTGTATTCTTGCCTGGGGGCTAGGGTGAGTGGGATTAGAATAGATCCCATTGGCCTTGCTCCATATATATTCTTACTAGTCGGGCATTAAAAGGAATCTTGATCAGAAGTTTCCTGACTTGATTTGTTATTTCTCGTGAGAAATTATAAAATTATAAAATGTAAGACCTGAGGCTTCTCCCAGTTCTCGTTACTGCTAGCCTCAGGAGTTCCACCCTAGTTCCCAGAATAGCTACATGCGAGCTCCCCACTATCAAAGGTCTCCATACGGTTTCTAGTAACTGCCCTAGGGACCCACACCCAAGTCCCCACAAGAGGTCTCCCAACGCCAATGCCCATATGGTCTAGTTTGATAAGCAACCCCACCTGCTTTGTGGTTTTAGCCTTTAAAAACTAGCCTGTAACAGTCACTCGGGGTCCTTAGCCTCTCGAGTGCTGTAGGACCCTGGCGCGTCAGCAATAAACCTTTGCTTTTGCATCAGTGCGTTGTGCCTTGTGTGGTCTCTCACAGCGACCCCCTTCCCAAGTTGGGCGTGAGGGTCCAACACTCGCATCTCTGTATCCTACTTTTAATCCCCACTCCCTCTTTCAGGTGAACCCTGATTCAATTTTTCCAGTGGGCCGGGACCCAACAGGGTTGTTTGGTGAGTATATCTGTGAGGGGATGGTCTTGATTGTTTACTCAGGTGGGAAGACCCATCCTGAATGTGAACAGCAGAATTCAGGAGTGTGGCCTGAACAATGGAGAGTAGAGAGAGCTTGCCAAATACTAAGAATACAAAGGATTCATCCATTCAACATTCATCCATTCACTCATCCAGAGTGCTGTCTTTAGATGTTTGACTGAGGATATTGTGCCTGGATTTCCCCATAATCATGGACTGTAACCCAGAGCTGAAGGCAAAACACCCATGGTTTCCTTAAGGTATGACTCTTGTCAGTGCATTTTATCACAACAACAGAGTTGGGTGTAGAACCTGGTGCATCTACGCACAGTGTCTGGGGACAAAAGGGAGCTGAGAAGTTTCTGCTGACGCTCCTCTGTGTTCTTATGCTTAGACTGCAGGTTTCCTTACGTGCCTCTGGGAGATATGAAGCAGGTAGACATGGCTGCTGGGGTCTTCATCACCTTTTTGGTAGGAAGTTGGAACTGCAGCACACAACTGTGTGGCCAACAATCCCAGCCCTTGGCTTTTAAGCTTTGGGATAACCTTGGATACCACCTTGTTCATCAGGTTTCTGGGCAAATACGCAGGCTTGGAAGCTCAGTGTATGTATGCCTAACCCTCAGACCGGGGCGAGAAGACAGTGTGGAAGCTGGCATTCTCAGCCCGATTCCTCTCTGCAGCAACACTCAGTTTGCCTCCCATGGTCCCCATGGGAGCTGTGCATTCTCTGTTCTCTGCTTTTGTTTGTTTTCAGACAGAAGCTGAAGGCGGGAGGGGGGGGGCGGGAAGAGCAGAGATAGCTGACACAAACAGGTACTTGGGTGCCAAGCACAACAGCACGAGAAACTCTGTCCACTCAGACACATGTCTGCAAACCGGGGGATGCAAGCATCTAGGCCCTGGGGAGATCGCTAAGTGGTCAGCGTGCACACATGACATACAATTGATCTCACTGTGCCACTGTGTCCAAACCACTGCCAGGCAAGGGCTAAACCATGGCTGAGGAGACAAGGGTTAATGGCAGAATGACATTAAGAGACTCTGGGTGATGGGTGGGCAGAAAACAAACCTGGATAAAAACATATGTTACTACTCAACTTACTCTTTACTTTAGACTTTAATTTTTCCCTACTTCTAATCAATTCTTAAATGACTGTTTATGAGTGTCTCTTAAACTTCTTTTTCAAGATAACTGGTATGGTTGCTCTCTGAAATAAATTTATACATTTTTCCAATTACACTATTTTCATTTTGGCTGCCACATCCCTTGACTTTTTAAAATGTTTCCTCTTTCAGTAATATCACATTGCCTTGTCCTCCTTCCTTTTATTCTTTGGCGACAATTTTGTCTCAATGATTTTTACATACATTATCGATTTTCACTTACAAGCTTGTCTTTCCTTTTACAATGACTGTCAGCCCTGTTTCCCAGGAACCATGAAGGAAGCATAGGTATGGAGGCCCAGAGAGAAGTCTCCCAAACCCAGAAGTCTGAGCACAGTGGCCCTCTGTGCTCCCTTAACCAACCCCAAGTCCCTTGAATAACTCGATCTGTTCAAACTTTAACTCAAGAGACTTGGGAGACGACCAAGTTTCAAGTTTCCTCCCAGGGCTATGTTACTATCACCTATGCTCACAAAACATGGCCAGCATGCTATTATTTGCTCAGTCCCCCTATAAGCAGCAATATTATTTAAACCGACAGTCTCGGCCACATATGATTGCAGCAGACACTGGACAGATTTCCAGGTCTGAGCTGGGCAAAGTTACAAGGAGTAGAGGGAGGGAGGTAAAGGTGTCCTTCCAGGCAAGGACCATCTGCGATTATGTCTAGATTGACTCTATCGAGGACCAGGGTTCTCTTGTATTTTCACTAAGACACTAATAAGGTGACTTTGTAGAGGTGTTTTGATGGGTATACTCCAACAAGATACAGAAACACTGAGAGAAAAAAAGCTATGACCTATTTTGGCTGGTTGGCTGGAAAGGGAGAAAAAAAAAAAAAAAAAAAAAAAAAAAAACCACTTGCCTTTTAAAAAAAAAAAAAAAATAGAGCTTGTTGCTTAGATTTTAAATCGGGTTAAAAGTAAAGCTTAATTAAACTCTAAAGAGAGGTGACCTTATAAGCAGGGGGAGTTGGAGGAACGGAAAGCGAACCGTGGGTGTATGGAGTTCTGTCTGTGACCCCTCAAGAGGTCATGAGTGGCAGAGGGCTCCAGGAGTGAAAGAATCCTTAGAACCCCCTGGTGGGCTCTACACTCCATGAATAAGCCACCTTGGTGCTCTGGTTCTGTACACTGAGGAAACCAGCAATGGTTGCTTGACCTTCTGTTCAAAGTTAAAGAGGAGTCCCAATAGGATGCCTTCCCCTCTGTCCCAGTTTCCTGGTAAGTGAAGGCTTTTGTGGGACATGCCCCTTGGGCTAGTATGCAGATATAAGTGAGTATATACCATTTGATTCTTTCTGCTTCTGGGTTAACTCACTCATTATGATCATTTCTAGCTCAATCCATTTATCCACAAATTTCAGGAATTCCTTGTTTTTAATAGCTGAGTAGTATTCCATAGTGTATATGTACCACAGTTTCTTTATCCACTCTTCTACTGAGGGACACTTAGGCTGTTTCCATGTTCTGGCTATTATGAATAAGGCTGCTATGAACATGGTTGAGCAAATTTTCTTGTTGTGTGCTGGGGATAGGCAGATTTGGGCCCAGGGGTCCCGCTCAAACTAAGGCACCAGCCAAGGACAATACAGGAGGTAAACTTTAAACCCCTTCCCAGATCTAGCCAATGGTCAGAATATTCGCCACAGTTGAGTGGAGAGTGTGATACGACTTTCTCACATACTCTGGTGCCTCACATTTGACCATGTCCCCTGGAGGGGGAGACCTGGTGGCACTTAGAGGAAGGACAGCAAGTAGCCAAGAAGAGACTTGATACCCTATGAGAATATATAGGGGGACATAATCCCCCTCAGGAACAGTCATAGGGGACGGGAATAATGGGAAAATGGGGGGGGGGATGGGAGGATACAAGGGATGGGATAAACATTGAGATGTAACAAGAATAAATTAATAAAAAAAAAAAAAGAAAACAAAAAACAAAAAACAAAGTTAAAGAGGAGCTAGGAAACAACCGGGGCTGCCGCTGAGAGTGCACAGAGAACGGTGCTGTGCTGCGCTGTGGCTAAAGAAGTGTCCAGAATTGTCTCCATAGGCGAAGTCCTCAGTATGACTTCCTCCAGCTGTGCCACCATAGATGCCATGGTGAGCTTCAGTACTCAATTGCCAGAATTTCCTATCATGTGAGAATCACATTTTTTTTAACATTTCATAATATTTACTTTTCTTGATTTTTACTTTTACACGTACATTTATATATTACACATATACACAATAAAATACATATAGCAAGAAGGACCAGAAAACAATTAGGAATTATATAAATGTAACATTTATAGTGTCTTGCCTATTTGTATTTGGCAACCCTGAAGGAAACATCTTTCCTATCTTCGTGAGCTTACAATTCTCAAGGTAAATCAATATCTATCATATCTCATCTCTATCAATCTAAAAGCCCTTATCTAGACCTAAAAACTAAACTATTTGGTATTCAACCCTATCAGAGACTCAAGAAGGAATAAAATTAATTACCTGAGTATACAGGAAGTACAAGATAGCAGCTTCTAAAATGAGAAGATGACAGAGATGGGTTGCTGCCTGAATAGTCACCCAAAACTATAACGTTGGAGCAATGTCGTCAGTCTTCTGGCCCAATATATCTGGCCGACATATTTGTGAGGCAGGAAGTATTGACGACTTGCTTACGCTGTTTTGGCAGACTCAATCCTGCTCTCAGTACAATCCTGAATATTCTCCCTGCAGAAGCCCTGGGCCCCGGGTCCCCCTTGTCTGTTTGGGGCGGGGGGTAGGGATCCCTGCAGTGAAGCACTTGTGCCTACAGGTGTTATAGCAGAGGCTTTAACAGAAAACTTAAACATGTTAAGTGGTCTCTGTGTCTCTGTGTCTGAGTCATATAGAATATTACATGGCCAAGTTATGGTTACAGAATATACAATATAAAATATATACTTTGCTTTAAAAAATAACATGTACAACTAAGTTTCCTTTTTATAGAAAACCTGTTAACTAGCCATCAATTCTTCCCAGTTGGGAGCCAACACACATTTATAAATAACTTGGAGGTTTAAAAGAAAATCTAAATAGAAAAATATAAAGATTCCAAATAATGATTATGGAAATACCACTTATCAATCATTTTAACAAATTGAAATGTTATAAAAATGAGTAAGTGCTCAACTTAAGAAGCTTTGAGAAGGAAAAAATCAAAACAATTATGAAATGATTACAAAGGGTAATAGTGAAAATCAACAATTCAAAAATATGTTTTTTAAAAAAACCAACTTGGACCTTCTGTCAATCTCAGTTATATCTGCTCTCTATATAGTCCTGAACATCTTGTCGGCAGGGTGAATTTTGGGTCAAAGTTTTTGTGGGTGTGTTGGTGTTCCACTCCCTCTACTAGGAGACTTGTCTAGTCAGAGGGTGTCCTCTTCAGTCTCTATGGCCCCTGCTACTAGGAGTCTCAGCTAGAGTCACCCCCATATCCATTTAGAAGCCTACCTTGTCTTAGGTCTCCAGCTTGTCACAGAGATGCCCCTGCCCTCAGTTTCTCTACAGGCCTTTTGTCCTCCCACCATGCTCTCCCCAGCTCTGCTCTCCCGAGGTCTGCTTTCCCACCTCTTATCTCTCTGTGTCTCCTCTCCTACCTTGTCCTCTCTCTTCAACCACTACCTCTGTCTGTTCTATTTCCCCTTCCCAGTGAGGTTTAAGCATCCTCCCTTGGATCCTCCTTGTTACTTATCTTATTTGGGTCTATACACTGTAGTGTGGTTATCTTGCTTTATATGGCTAAAGTCCACTTATAAGTGAGTACATACCATGTGTGTCTATCTGGGTCTGGGTTACTTCACTCAGGATGATCTTTTCTGGTTCCATCCATTTGACTGCAAATGTTATGATTTCTTTGTTTTTAATAGCAGAGGAGTATTCCATAATGAAAATGTACCACAGTTTCTTTATCCACTCTTCAGTGGAAGGACATCTAGGTTGTTTCCAGCATCTACCTATTATGAATAAGGCTGTTATGAACATAGCCGGGCAACTGTCCTTGTTGTATGGTAGAGATTATTTCAGGTATACACCGAGTAGTGGTAAAACTGTGTCTTGAGGTAAAGCTAGTTCCAATTTTCTGAGAAAGAGCCAGATTGATTTCCAAAGTGGTTGTACAAGTTTGCACTCCCACCAGCAATGGAGGAGTGTTCCTCTTTCTCCACATCCTCTCTCACATGTGCTATCACTTGAATTTTTCGTCTTAGTCATTGTGATGGGTGTAATATGGAATCTCAGAGTCACTTTAATTTGCAGTTCCCTGATGACTAACGATGGTGAGCATTTCTTTAAGTGCTTCTTGGCCATTTAATATTCCTCTTTTGAGAATTCTCTGTTTAGCTCTGTACCCCATTTTTAATTGGATTATTTTGTTTTGTTTTGAGTTCTTTGTATATTTTGGATATTGTGTGGCTGTGACCTTTTGCTTAATAAAAAGCCATCCCACCTGGGCAGGGCAAAGGAAATAGGTGGGGCTAAGAGAGAGAGAAATTCTTGGAAGAAGAAAGATCGCCACCAGGAGAAGGGAGAGACATAAAGTGAAAAGAGTAAGGCCACCATGGGTTTGTTGGAGGAGAAGCACATGGCTGGCAGTGTGGATGGAAAATCCAGATGAAAAACACCAACAAGTATTTGGGATTATGGATGGGAGGTAGCTTGATAGAAGTTATTGGAAACAAATGACATGGGATTGAGGAAGGGATCCCATGCCTGTCCCACTATGGGAAGTAGTTTAGAGGATAGATATCTGCCCTGTCCCAGGTTAACTAAGGCTATTTTAAAATATAACAAATGTCTGTGTCTTGATTGATCGCTAGCTGGGCCTACAGGCAATACAGATAAATTTTAAAAACAATAGGATATTATATGTAGGATTAGTGAAGATCTTTTCCCAATTTGTAGACTGCTGTTTCATTCTATTGACAGTACCCATGGGAGAGAAACAACGCCTGACATTATTAATGATACTCTGCTATGCTTGCAGACAGGAGACAAGCGGAGATGTCGTCTGAGAGGCTCAACCCAGAAGCACCTCAAAACAGATGCTGAGACTCTCAGCCAAACACTGGACAATGAGTAGGGACCCTTGCAGATAAGTGGGAAGAAAGAGAAAATGTTCAGAGCTAGCCCGGGGTCATTCAAGGCTAAAAGTCTACTGGCTATGAAAAAAAAATTGATGCCCCATTCCAAAGCATAACTTTCTTCTTTCAGCCTCTGCATAACTTCCCTCCGTTTTTGCATAACTTCCTTCTTTCAGCCTCTGCATAGCTTCCTTTCAGTTCATGCAGATGTTGTTTAGCAGATTAGCTTGCCAGGCCACAGGGTAAGAGAACACACTCAGTCCTGATATGACTCGATGATCTGGGGTGGATGGGTAGGGTGGCTCCCCTCTTCTGAGGAATAGGGGCGGGGTTTATGGTAGAGGGAGGGAAGGTGGGACTGGGAGGTGAGGAGGGATGGGCTATGACCAGGATGTAAAGTGAGTAAATACATTAATTAAAACCAAACCAAACAAAAATAAAACTAGGTCTCATTGAATATATATATATATATGTATGTATATAGCAGCAAACAAACCCTTGGAAACCTGGTTAAGAACAGAAATGAATAATTATATTTAAAATAGAAAGGAGAAAATAATTACAGAAAGTAGAGATGTGAGATTATTATGATGAAATATACTTAACAAAGTCTAGAAAAAGTAGATATTTGGTATAAATTAGTAAAAAAAAAAAAAGATGATGTGAATGTAAGAGAATAGAAATTAAAAGCAAGCTGCCAATCATTCCTCTACAAAAGACACCAAGCAAAAGTGGTTTTGTAGAGAAGGTTAGATAAAGCCAAGGGATAGATTGATGAAAGCTGCTGTGGAAAGTTAAAATTATGGAGGGCTATGTAATTTACTATGAGATCAGAAGTTTTTAGGCACAAAATCCAACAAAAATTCAAAGATTAAAAACAATATGGCAAAAAATTAAATAAATAAAAAACAATATGGCAAATAATTTCATGCAGGATGCTAACCATAAATATCTGTGATATAAATAAATATAAATAAATCAATAAAAACAATATGGTAAATAATTTCATGCAGGATGCTAACCATAAATATGTGTGATATAAATAAATGTAACTAAATCAACATACTATTCCTTCACAAAAACAAAGCATCTCAATCAAATCTGCTGTGTCTCTAAAATACGAGGAGAGTTCGGTATCAGAACTGGTCCTTCAATGTGATGAACGGATTCTGGGCCAGTGCCTTGTTGCAGTAGATGCAGCTGTAAAGTAAATCAACATTGCCATCTTTATCCCAGAGCAAAACCTGAAATGAAGCTCAAACAGGGCCTGCACTTCCTGGCTTGGAGAAGTGCTGGCCTCCAGTTATGTGAAGGCTGCGACACAAGCGTGCTGGGCTTTGCTTCCGTATTTCTGAAGGACACACCCATCAAAGCGGGCACTCGCTGTTTTGTATGCTCTTCCTTTCCTGGAGCCCTCGCTGGACCTCGTTTCTCTCATCCCTTCGATCTGAGCTTTATAAACATTGCTGCTTCCTTTTACCCAGGGGTGGACTGTCACCAACAGAGGAGTGTAGGGGGCACAGACGCCCTCAAAGATGTGTGGCGACAGTGTGTCACTGAAGCAAAAACGTGAAGTGGGAGAAGACTAGAGGGGTCAACAAATATTGAGGAATTGCACTAGTGTGTACATTAAAGGAGCAATGCCGTCTCACAGCACTGTCTGAGGGGATGTGATTTTTTTTTTTTTTTTACTTATTGTGAAGTTCTGATATATGAAGGGCTTCCGAATATCTTTCTCCCTTACTCATGCTATCCCTCCCACTCAGCAGAGAGACTTTACCATGTGCTGAGTTTTAAACTCACTGCTGTCTCTAGCACACTGTGCCCAGGCACAGTTGGAGCTGGGGATAGTGAAACTTCATGAGGTGCTTATCTGGAACTGAGCCTTCTGCTCTTGGTCGCTAAATTCTCATGTCAGTCCCCTGCCCAATGGATAATGACCAGAGAGGTAGGAGTTTTCACACTGACCAGAGCTCCCAGTCTCGGCAGCTGCGTGGCTACTCTCTAAGAAGGCTGCAAAGTCAACGGGACTTTCAATTAGCATCTATCTGTTGAGTGGATTGATGTACATTCTAGGAAAATGAAAGGAGCCCCAGGAATATTGACTAGGAGGAGATTTAAGACAAATAGGCAGACAGTGATGGGCAGGGCTGGTGCAATGTCTTTATATTCAACTCACAAAGCACAGCAGAACTGAGTGCACACTGAGGGGTGACCTGTTCTGCCACTGACTGTCATAAATTGGCACTATTTGCTACCCAGTCACCAAAAAGATGAAGCCCAGAAGTTCCTCTGTCAGGAATTAGGGGTCGAGTTCAGTCAGCAGAGTGCTTGCCTAGCCCGCAGGAGCCAGGATGAACCCCCACAACAAACCCAGACATTGAGGGTAAAGACAGTGGATGCTTCCTGCAGACTGGTGATCTTTGCACCCAACTCAGCTGCCGTGGCAACCGCACATGCACAGAAAGTGACCTCATTTTCTTAGCACCTTTAGCACATCTGGTAGACCAGACTCAAGCCACATCTGGGCCTTCTCACTACTCAAGGATCTGGAAAAGTGCCTTCCCTCTCCAGACAGAAGGGGACAGATGGGTATAGAGTCTTTCCTCTCTCTCTCTCTCTCTCTCTCTCTCTCTCTCTCTCTCTCTCTAATATACAATTTAAATATTTATTCATCCTATATATATGAGGTATATGATCACTTTGCCTGCAGGCATGTATGTGCACCACGTGTGTACAGTGCCCCTGGAGGCCGGAAATATGTGTTGGATATCCTAGACCTGAAGTTCCTGAAGGCAGAGGGTGCTGGGAACCAAACCTGGGCCCTTAGCAGGAACATAGTGGGTCTTAGTCACTGAGCAACCTCTCCAGTCCCTCATAATGTATTCTGATGAGCCGTCGTCGGGGTCAGTCTCACTCCTTTTCTTATAAGTTGCTGACCCTTGAGCTCTCACTAACCCACTAAGGCATTAGAATCAATGCATTCTCACCCAACAAAGCCGGGATTTTAGAAGCTGAGGGTGAAACAGGTAGGATGCCTAAGTTCAATCTTCACAGGAAAGGAAAAAGTTGGGGTTTTATTTGGAGTTGTGCTAAATTTAGAGATTAACTTTCAGATAGTATGTACTGTCAAAACATTACTTATTCGTACCCTCCTGCATGAGTTATTTTATTTAGTTAAATTACCAGGTATGTTATTCAGTAAGCCTTCTAAAACTCTCAATAAAAATCTTATGTATTTAGTTAATCTTACCCTTGGGTGCCCTATGTTTATGTGTGTTTTAGTCTAGAAGCAATCTTCTGTTATTAGTCCTTGTGCAGTCTGAGGTGCAACATTGCACAACTAAATTAGACTCGTGTTTCTCTTAGCTAATAGGAAGAGCTGAGAATGCTGACAGTATAAGTTCCCCTTTCTGGTTCAGGTACCTCCTATTCCATTTTCTATGATAAAAAGGCCTGACCATGACCAGAGGAAAGTGCTGTGAGAGCTAGGGGCAAGCTGGACTGAAGGCCCCTGGTTTTTCCCAAGGATGCTGGTCTGTAAGTGGCACCAGCGTCACAGAGGAACACACCAAATACGTGTGCCAAAACACTCAAGTCCTTATAAGCAAATATTGCTGGCAGACAGAATATTGGTCTTGCATCAGCCAAAATGGCAAAAAGAAAAATTACCCTTTGTGCGCCATTTCTGCAGCTAACTAGTACCCAGTCACCTGAACTTGGCCGTCACTAGCATCTTAGCTTCTTAGACTAAACAATGACCACATGGATCTATTTACAGAGAAAAACCAATATTCCTTATTATAGAATTTTAATGCCCTTGGCCAATCTCCAAAACATACCTAGCTTGGGAAAAATAATTGTTGGCACCTGAAAGGTAAGGACTGGAAAACAATGTCCACTGTGGACTTCAGTCGCTAGAACTAAGATAGTACACACTTTTCTATGTGAGTGTAACATCCGCTAATAGAATGCTGACTCCATCTGAACAAACAACACTCGTTCACTGTTTTGAAAGGGAAGCAAATAATTGGCTTACCTAATTGGTCTAAACAAGGGCTTTGTCTTTAAAAATATCTGAGGGGGGATACTTTTGGGGGGATACCTTGGTTATATACCTTCAACATTTTCCAAAGAGTGGAGGCTGCAAGAAGCTTCAGCGTGGCTCTGCATACATAAACTTCACAGAGAAACCAAAGCCCAGCACGCGGAGCACAGAGCAGAGGCTGTGGACGCCATTCATTGTCTTTTGAGAAGAAGGCAGCTTTGCATACTTTGACAGATTTTTTTTTTTTTCTTTCCTTCTTTAACTCACAGCCAAGCATTTACATTATTATAGTCTTTGTTTTTGAACAGTTTTTTTGGCGGAGGTGGGGGGTGGGGCGGGAACTTTGACAATGTCTCCTACATCAGTTCTGCTCCTCATTCATTTTTTCTGTTTTTTTCCTTAACGTTTTTATTTTCCTTTTTTCCATCTCCATGTCACACTTTCTGGTAGTGTTTTTTTCTTCTTTCCCCCATGGGCCATTTTGTGGCAGCTCTGGAGCAGCACAACAGGGACAAGAACAGGAACAAAGACTGTGCCTGTGATGGGGGAAGGGAAAGAGGGAGGGACTGTCCAAGACTACCTGTGGAGGGGAAAGAGGAGAAGGGGTGAGGGAGGAAGAGGGCCAGAGGCAAAGGGTAAGAAAGAGATTTTCTGGGAGATAAAAGAAGCGTATATTAGCTACCAAGTGAGTGGGCGACACATCGTAGATAATAGATTTAGAATATGCATCTGTGAGAGTGCCAAACGGTAAGTCGACTTTGACAAATAGAGACACAAGGAAGGGTTACGTGCTTTCACACAGTGTGTCTACTGACAATGTAAATGACGTAATAATACAGTAAGCATGGCCATGGTGATACAGAAATAAATGGCAGATGAGATCCTCAGTTAAGCATACATACATGCATCATCTTTTTCCCAAAAGAGCATGTATTTGTCATCCCAATCCTCTCAAGACTCTGTTTGGGTCCCCAGAGCTCCCTGCTCCTGTGACTCTTGAGCTACATGTTCATGTACAGGAACTTCACTGCAACATTCCAACTGTTTTCCAGTCTCATTTCCATTGTGTGCCCTTCCCAGCTGTCCTCCACATCTCTGTGGCCAGCTCTGGAGGGTAGAAATGGAGGCAGATCCAGGAGTGTTCTCAGGGGTTCCTTCTGTACAGGAATTGGCTCCCTACAGAGAGATGCGATGCAGGTGCAGAGGCCAATGCAGGATGAATTGACAAAGATGAAAGGCATGGGCTTTAAACAAGGGGACAGAAACATTTCCCTCTACAGAACCAAGAGCCTCAAAGAAGTGCTGCAAATGGGGACTCGCCAGAACAGGACATTTTGGGAATCCTGGCAGACTTCAAAGTCATGCGAGACATTACAATTTCTCTGAAAATTGTAGTGTGATGGTTCCCAGTAGGAGAGGTGATGGGCCCACACTGATTCATAGGGCTCACACTGGATTTCCTGTATGCAATTGGAAGGGTGTGGAAGTTCTCAAGGAGAGAGCTAGGGCTAAGCTGAGTGGCTTTAGATCAGTTGGTGACCTTGGTGAGTTTTAGGTTTTCACCTCTAAGAAGAATGGGAGGCAAGAGTTTCTTGGCTATCCTTGCCAACTTTAGTAGACATCACTGGTACAAGCTGCCATTTACTGAGAGCTTGAGACATATAAGTCACTTGACTTGCCTACAAACAAGACATCTCTATGCCCGTTTATAACAAAGAGTCTGAGTAGTGCTCACATACCAATTTGTGACAATCCTGAGTGTGGATAAGCTTGTGTTGTTTTCCCAAAGCCAATGAGGGTTTAATTTTTTTTTTTTTTAATTTTCTTAACTCTAAATATTAAATAGAATGTGAGCTGGATAAATGTCTTTCTAAACGCATATCTTTACCTTGAAAGATTAATGTAAGTGCTCAGATCCCATCCGACAAGTTTTTCTGCAGTAAGTAGATAGCAGTTAGCACAGAAACTCACAACTGACCAAAGGATAGAGATGTGTGACCGCGAAGTGCTCAGCCCCATTAGGAATCTATATTGCACACCTCCCCACCAAGGCCCAGAGTAAGAAGAGAACGCCAAAAGGTCATAGAGGCCTCACGTGAAACAGTGTCTTCTAGGCAAGACAGGACCATTGTTTTCAGGAACTCACAGGTACCATGGTTGTGTGCATGAGATGAAGCCAATCAGCACTCTAGCATGGAGCAAGGAAGGCCTCTCAGAGCTTCCACACCTAGCTGAGGAGTAGTCCATGTGATGGCACCTGGGGGAGGGGGAGTCAATTATCTTTAAGAGTGCTGCTCCTGCTGAGTTGACTGCTCAGTGGGGGAGCCTGCATCCATGTGTACATGGGGAGTGCTAAGTGGACTTTGTGGGTTATAGAAACCATAAAAATAAAAATGAAGAGGATGTTGGAATGGGATTTAGGGTTGGGGTGGATCTCAGAGGAGTTAGTGGGAGGGAGAGAATAAATATTATCCGAGTACATTTTATGCACGTATAGAATCCTCAAAGAATTAATAAAAATGGTGCATTAAAAATTAAAATATGGAAGGCACTGCTGTTGAAATGTAGTGACCAGATGAAGAGGTCTGTCTTCTCTGGGGAGTGGATGAAAAGCAAGAACTGGCAAACACAGAAAGGTAACAGTTGCCTCACTCATCCCAGGAGAGTTTGGAGGTAATCAGCTTCCTTTGTTAAGACAGAGGTGACAAACACATTTTCTCTAGAGTTTCTTTCCTAAAATAGTTTTATTAGTTCTTTGAGAATTTCACACATTATACTTTGACCATTTTCACCCCATCTCGCAATCCCTCTAGATCCACCCTCTATCCGTACCCAACTTTCTACCCTCTGTCTACATCCTACCCAACTTTGTGTCATTTTTTAGACAATCATCCAGCCCAGTTTGTGCTTCCTATATGCCTCATCCTATCCACTGACCCAGGATGTTGCTCAGATTGGATACAAGAGGTTGCACAGGGTTGAGACTCAAATTTTGTTTGATTCATCACGATCTAGTCTAGAAATATCCTCTAATACATGGGCACATTCTATTGATGAAAAGAAAAATAATAATTTGGTTGGCATATTCTTAAATGATGATAGTGTCATAGTTTACATATCAGGCATATGTTACAAGAAAAAATTTTTAATTAATTTGATGTTTTCTTACATATGACTGAAAAAATGTAGCTACCGATGAGTATGCATTATATATTCATATATGTTTGAGAGAAAACAGCCTTCTGAAATTCAAACTTTTGATATTGATAGATGGAGAGCTAATTCATTGTAATAAGGGTTTCTGAGACTTTGAAGACATTTGATGCTTCGGATGCAACCAAGATTTTCTTCTGTTCCTCCCCCATGAGAATGTGCTATCCTCCCTCCTAGCCTCCCTCCTAGCCTCCCTCCGAGCCTCTCTCCTGATGGCGGGATATTGACAGGCTTCATCCTTTTCCACATGGTGGTTTATCTTACAGGACCACTTCTGCTCTATTTTCCACTTTGAATATGAAATTGCCATCTTTTCCCCAACCCTGTATACGGCTATTTATGATAGGTGTCCACAATGAATGCCACCTGCCCTGGTCTGGTGCTTTCCCTTTTATGGTTACTAATTGATCTAATAAACACATACCTGGACAACTCGGCCAGCCTCCATCCAATCTACAGTTATACTTGGGCAAATTAATTTAAAGACCAGTTGAAATTATATTAGAAAGGTCTTTATTGCATCTGCTTTGCAGGAAGTGGCCCTCCTAAACCGTCTGCCCTTTACCCAGCTGGCCTTCCGCATGTATCCACTGCCCCTGAAACATGTCCTCAAACAAACGGAAACCCATACATGAATGAGAAATGTTAGCTTCTGCATTATTAGAAAAAGATCAAATTACTTAATGTCTAATTATCCTGTTAGATGTGACAACACATTTGTAAACAGCCACAAAGGAAAACGAAGAATGCTAATGTTTGAAATTCGGTCACAGAAGTTACTCATGACTTCGTTGGTTCCGTTTTCCCTGTGTCCCAGCATCAATTGCCAAATTTCTCACTCGCTGGGTGGTTGCCAAAGCATAGAAAACCCTAATGAAGAATGTCAGCGGAGTTATTAAGTTATTACCTCTCCCAGGGCTCCCTCTCTCCGCTCCTCTGCCTTTCTTTCCTCTATGCTTCCAATAGGGGCATTGTCTGCAAATGGGCTAATGATCCTGCCCAGTGTTAGAACGCCATTAAGACACTGTCAGAGCCAACCTAAATAGCAAAGCCCACAGAAAAGTGGGCTATTAACAAGGCCCATGGAAGAGAAATGTTGATTATGATAAATACAACGAAATGTACTCATTAGAAGGTATTGAACAGGACATTCAAGGGTTTTGTTGTGTTTTTTTTTTTTTTTTCCTTCTTTAGCTCACTTTGATGAACTAGTAAAGTGAAGAAGTCAACTGGTCCCCCACCTCGACCTCCTTGCTCTCTTAGCTCATATGCCTCCCTTCCTCTGCAAGTGCCCGCCTGAGTAGTATCAGTGTGCATCTTCCCTTAGATGTCAGAGAAGTCTACACACTTAGGCGTATTAGCAGCTTCTCTGAGATAAAACGCCCATATGATAGCTGTGCGGAATCCATCTTAATAGGGCAGCCATTGTGCCTCAGGAAGTTCCCAGGGTGGTATGGTCATTGCCACAGAATAATAAACGTGTCCTTCTTCCCAGAAAGAAATCCATTCGTGGTCACTCTACTCTATGACACCCTGAGCCCAGACCACAGTAATCTGCACTCTGTCTCCATGGGAAATTAACCTACTCTCGTCATTTCACAAAACATAATGATCTTTTGTACATGCTGTACTTTACTTAGTACCAGTTTTTCATTTATTTTTATGGGCAATACTATTCTGCAATACGGACACAGTCCATTTGTTTACCTAGTCATTGTTTGATAGACATTTAGGTTGTTTCTACCTTTTGGCTACGCAGAATAATACCACAGCTATGAATGTCCACGTATAAACATTTATGTGAACAAATGTTTTCATTTCTTTTGGGCAGGAACACATAAACAGACTCATTAGCTGGTACAGAGTAAGATGTTCAAGGCTGGGTAACCTGGTCACTGTGGGCTTTATACTGTAAAAGACTGCCAAACTGCTTTTACATTGATAATGGGGAAATAATTTCTTTGCACCATAAATGATACTTAGCATGTATGTTTGACTATAGCCGACATGGCTATTGTAAACTAGACGCTCACCATTGCTTTGATTTGGGTTCCCTAATCACTAATATCATTCAGTATTCTTTGATGGGCTTCCTGATAATCATTCTTTTTTTTTTTTTTTTTTTTTTTTTTTGTAAGTACTTTTTATTCAAATCTTTAGCAAATGTTTTTGTTTTAAAATCTAATGTATGCATTGGGAGTTTCGAAGTCTAGAGAAAGATAGAGTGTGACATAGCACAGGGCCTTCTGCTGGAAGTGCCAGGATCAGGCTTGAGGCAGGGAAGACAGAACTGTAGTCAGGCGTGGTTGTCCATGCAGGAGGAAACAGGCCAGAGAGAACAAGCAGGCTAGTTTGAATAATTTTTCTGATTGTTTGTCTCTTTGTTTGTTTTAGAATCTCACAAATGTATACACACACACACACACACACACACACACACACACACCACCACCACCACCACCACCACCACCACCAGAGTTTGGACCAAATCCATCCTTCATTTATTTCTCTGTCCCTCACTTTTATTTCCCTAAGTTCACATGCTTTTTTACTTAAAATCCACCAACTCAGCCTTTGAGAGATATAGGTATATACATGAAGCACAGTTTGTGACAGCTATCTCTAGCTTAACTACAATTTTAATAGCTCAAAAGAGGAAGGCTTTGATGGACCTCAAGTGCAAACCCCTTTTCTGTAACAAAATCTATTCTCCACAAACACTTTTAAACCTTTAAGGCAAAAATTTTATAGTTACCTATTTATAAGCGTCCTAGTACATTAACTCCCTCTCTCCCTCTCATAGCTTTCTCTCAAATCTAAAAATCTTAACATAGTGTCAACATGTTCTTACTTACTTTCTTCTCTGTCCTCATTCGCTCCACAGCCCACTAAGGTAGAATGACTAGAGTAGATATTTCTCAAAGAGGACTTGGAAATGGCCAATATGCATATAAAGAAATCATTACTAGTATTGCTAGTTACAGAAAATTGCAAATTAGTAAGCAGTCATATGTCATGTCGCACTCATCGGTGTGGCTCTTGTCAATAAGACTAGAGATGATAGGCTTTGGTAAAGACATGAAATACACGAATCCTTGTACACTCACTGTAACCTGGGAGTGTCAATTATTATGGTCATTGTGGAAAACATCAGGAAAGTTCTGCAAAGTAAAAATGAAGCTATCACATGGGCCTTCTGGATACGCCTCAAAACAAAACTGGGGGGGGGGGAAGAAGCAAATTCTAGAAACATATGCACTTCCTCATTTGATAAAGAATTAGTCACAAACACCATATTTCAGAGTCAACATCTGGCTCCAAGAGATGAATGGGTGGAGAGAAACGAAACACACAACAAACAAACAAACAACATCCATACATCAGGGACTCTACTCAGCCTTGAGGACTAAGGCAACCCCATCATGTGCAGTAACATAGATGGGCCTGTAGGACATTTAATTACGTGAAATAAGCTAGGTACAAAAATACCAATTCCTCTTGTTCTCACTCATTTGAGGAACATGAACAAGCCAAACCCAAATAAAACAGCGAGGAGAAGGTGTTGACAAGAGACCAGGGTAGGACACAGCACTGGGTGAAAGACAAAAAATTCACAAGCACATTGCAGAATCACTTATCTTTCTTATATTTTCCATTTATGGCATTGTTATTAGGGTCTTTCTTGTAAGGTCTATTTCTATACTTAAATAACTTATCTCGTCTTGCTTGCATTCCCTCTTTTCCATCAGACCATCTGAGATGCCAACTTCAGTTGCTTAAAAGTCCCCATCTTGACAATTTGTCTATGCCTAGTAAAAAAGATGGCTTTGTCTGTTGATACTAATTTCTTTGATTTTTTTTTTTGCATACACCCTCAACTTTAACAGACATTTAATGTCATATTAGAACAATGGAGCCTGTGGGGTTTCTCAGTGAGACAAAACATGCCTTTATTTTCAATGTTGAGCAGGATAGGTTCACTGAGGTCTCACCAACATGAGAATACCGCAGACTCTGGATTCTCCTCCCTCACATGGCTTTGCATTTAGAATGAGAACTGACTCAGTCTTCAGTTTCTGCCTTGCAGTATGTGTTACGGTGTTAGCTGAGGGTCGCCCCTTTGCTGTCACTCCTAAGGGCTCTTTTATTTCTCTCCACACCTCTTTACTGCTGTACTGATGTTCACTCTGACTTCACACTTACACCATGATTCTTGGATACGAGCAATATGGCTGTCTCTACATTTTCTGAGTAAACGTTAATATTAGGAAGTGCTCTGTTGAGTTCACAGGCCTATCCTAGAGTGTACACTTTGCTCAGCCTTGTTTCTTGGCACAGATGTCACCCCACTGAGAGAGGCTTTTTCTGCTTTTGCTCTTCACCAGTAGCAGTGAGTTCGATGTTTTGTTCTTTTTTTTAACTTCTGTTTTTAGAGCATAGTTCTACAAGTTAGAAATAGTCCATTTTCACTGGAAGTCCATTATAATCACATATTTGGTCTCTCACATTGCTACTGAGAATAAAAATGCCACCTAGCTGATTCAGTGTTGTCAAGAACCTGTAATGGCTCCTTAAGGGTATGATCCTGTCTTGAAGCAGTTCTGTGCTGCTGTCCAATAAAGATAAGACCAACAGAGTCAACTAACCTTGGCTCTTGGGCACTAACAGAAACAGAAGCGCCAACCAAAGATCATGCATGGACTGGACCTAGGCCCCCTACACAGATATAACCAATGGGCAGTTTGATCTCACGTGGGTCCCCTAGTAAGTTGAACAGGTGCTGTCTGGACTCTGTTGACTGTTTTTCAATCACTTTGCCCTAATGGGGCTACCTTGCCTGGCCTCAATGGATGAGCATGAACTCACTCCTGATGTGACTTGATGTGCAGGGGTGTGTTGGTAGTGGGGACTCCCCTTTTCTGAGGACAAGGGGGAGGGGCATAGATGGAAAGATGGTGTGAGGGAGGGAGTTGGAGGAGAGGAGGGAGGCTATGGTCAAGATGTAAAGTGAATATATAAATTAAAATTAAAAAGTTAAAAAGTTGAGGATACGGGATCAGGCACTGGCATAGGCACTTGTGGGGCGTTGGCAGTGGCTGCATAGATCTGTTGTTCTACAAATGATGTTTCTCATGGATTCTTTTATAAATACTCCTACGGGGCCAACAGTTTGGGTTTGCATTTGGGAATAAATTCTCTTTGTACTCTTGTCTCCTAGTAATTCCACTTGGCAGTCCACATCAGCACCCCTTAAATTTTCTTTCCTGTTTTTATCTGTGTGGTATGAAGGATTACACCTATAGTGTTCTGTATGCTAGGCAAGCACACTGCCACTGAGCTAGACCTCCCAAACTCTCCTCACTTTGTAGTTTGAAACAGGGTTTTACTAAGTTACCGAAACCGGTCTTGAACTTGTGATGCTTTGCCTCAGCCCGTGGGTAACCAGGATTACAGGTCTGTAACACGGGGCTCAGTCATAATTTCTTAAAATAAAATTTAGTGCAATTCTTCTTCCTATTGTTTTGTGGTCTCTACCTCAGGGAAGGTGACACTAGTGTGACAGCTCTCTCTCTCTCTGTGCAAGCACCCACTCATCTTGGACTTCAGTTGAGACATTTGCATCATGATCTCTATAAACAGTTGAAAAAAATACTTGAGAGAAAATTGGCAGCCTCTCTTGTGCCCCTGTTGTCACTGTTCTAAAGGGTAAAGGTGATTTTCTTTCCACCTTCTCCATTCTAAACAAAGGCACGAGTTCTATGATGTGTGGACATCACTGTAAGTCTTCAATGTGGAAGACTTCATGACCAGCGTAGGAATGTCATGACACCAGCTATTGGATTTTCAGTCGTGTATAGGCCAATTGACTGATGAGTAGATTAAGGTCATCTTGAAGGGGGAATGGAGACAAATGGATTTAAGATACAGGCAGTGAGCACCATTAATGCACTTGACTTCACATTGGATGCTGGAGAGCACTGCTCTAGGCCAGTGTGCTGCAAGGAGTGCCATGGGTGTCCTGAATACACAACAAGTCTTCCTTGCTCAACTTCAGAAGCTAGAAGGTCCTGATAACTCCTAGCAGATGGCTTCTTTGTCTTCACTAGTTACAAAATTAAAAGACAAGAAAGTGAACTTGATTGGCAAGCCTTCTGGGATAGAGCTGCCCCACCCTGAGAGCGTTGGGATAAAGAAGATGTCCCTCCCAGGCACTGTCTTCTTTCCACTGGGCTTCAGGGAGTACCCTCCAGCGCCCCTCCAACCCGCTGCCCTTGCTTGCTTTGTGTAAATTAGCTGGTCTCGCTCTAGTGTAGTTTAGTTTCCTATTAAAAGCAACTCTCCTGCTCCTCTCATTCATGACCTTACATTCTTAGCCACTCATCTTCTATGGCAGAAATCTCTCAAGTGAGTGGATTGTATTTATCTTGGAGCATAACTGGTTTTGAAGTTCTGGCCCACAGCAAACATTCAACTAATATTAAATAAATGTGTTCCTGTCTGAGTTGGGGTGCATGTCATGTACATTCGTGTGGGGGTACATGTGCTCGTGTGTGTGCCTGCAGAAGCCATGGGTTGTCACCAGGTGTTTTCCTCTGTTTCTTTCTACGTTATCTTTGAGACTCAGTCTCTCACTAAACTGGACAGTTTGGCCAGAGCATCCAGTCAGAGAGAACACCTGGAATCCAGCTGCCTCCACCTGACACACATGGCCATGACAGTTTTTTTACATGGATGCTGCAGAACCAAACTCAGACAGCCATGCCTGTTTTTACACAAACCACCCCCCCGCCCACACACACACACACACATGCTTGTGCAGCAAGCACTTTACCCACCACGGCATCTTCTTGTCCTCTGACTAGACTTTATTCTGTTTCTATTTATTGGGGGAAAATGTTTCAGGGCTCACGAACTAACCTGGTCATGCTGAGTAAGTATGGTCATCGTTGCTAAGGTAATGAGGTGCTTTAGCTATTGGTCTAAAAGTCCCTGCAAGAGGGAAGAGGTAAGTAGCCATGAGGGGAAAGAGGCTGGCAGGTTGGTTCTGTGATCCTCTGCTTGGATTAGAAGCAGAATTTAACAGTGAGGAGTCAGAGGGACAGGTTGGATCCTTCCTCTCTCCTGGCCTCTATGCAACAATTATCATCCAAACTCCTTTTTTCCTAAAGTGTCTGAATCCAGAGAAAGAGGAGAGAAGCCTGAGAGGCTTGGATATATTACCTATATTTTTTTCATTAATCTAATTTGGTTAATCATAATTGGTGCTTCTCACTGGAGCCTCTCATTACTTGCTATTGGCTCTGTGTCACATCTTCTCATAAGTAGGAGAGAGGAGTGCGCGGTACTAATGTAATACGGTATAACAAGGTGTGTGATTACTGTACAATAGCCTTCACTCAAGGAGCCAGAGAAGATGTTGAACAAAGGGTAAGACCCTCGCAAGCCCTTGCTGTGCCCCCATTATAGCCCTGCTGTGCAGTGCTAAGATCACTTTTGTGAACATTTAAAGAATTATAAGGTAAATTGTTAAAAATAAGAAAGAAGAAACATTTGCAAGAATTATAAAGAAAATGTCAATTATGAAATAAGTTTTACTATTTTTAACTTCATCCCAGTTAATGTTGCATAGATGATAATTTCCTTGCCTGTTGGAGACTAGTTTTTTTTTAAATGTCTTCCAAAATGGGGTGAAATACTATAAGTGAGAACTTAACTTTTCTTGAACTAACAGTTGAAACTGTGGCTTATGGAAAGTACTTATTAAGCAAAATAGAAATACAAAGTTAAAAATCTTAAACTCTTAGAGATCCCACCATTCAAAGATTTCAGGACAGAAACTGAACAGTTCATAAGGCTGTCAATTAAAACATAGAGAACCCCAAATTAAGCGAAGCATGACTTCCTGGCTTAATGTCTACATTTAACACTAAGTGCAAGGTTCGGTGGGGAGGCCATCCTCTGACATTCATGCTTCTTGAGGCTGACATTGGTTCACTACTCTGGGAATGAGGTTCCAACCACGAGCCTTTCAGCATGTCTTCAGGGGTGAACAGTTTAGAAGTACGGGAGCATCCCTTGTTGACTGAATGATGACACTTTGTGTAATTGCCATTGTTTGGAGCAAAGGACTCCATTTTATCAGCATCCCTTCTGCAAAGTAAAGACAATGTTGCTTTGGTTTCCAGAGCTCTGCAGATTGCTTTTTGGCAGGGACGGTGTCAACCATGCATAGTCCCAATAATGGAAGGCAGAGGCAAGCAGACCCTGGGTTTGAGCAGGCTACATTCATAGAAAGGCTGTCGGAAAATCCTTATTGAATCACTTAGATAAACTAGGGGTATCATTATCAAGATTAGCTACTGGTATAGCATGACATCATAAGCCAACTGACTTAGAAGAAACCTAGATAATATTGAGATGAGCCAGCAAAGGGCAAGTCAAGGTCAGATCTGGAAACCTGTAAGTTTAGAGCCACAAGGAGCTTCTACAAAGCATGGTGACAGCTGTTGCTTACTGAATTGCCATTTCTATTACAGATTCGATGTGAAACTCTAGACTCCATCGCCCAGTGTGCACTACATTATTTCTTATGGTAATGTAGGAAAACACAACAAGCAACAAGCAGACAGAAAGCCCCCTGAAGGGAGGACTAATAGGCAAACAAGAGACTGAACTGAACTCTTGCACTTGTGTCTAATGCAGTAGAGACAGTTGGGTCCTTAATCTCGTTCTCTCTTTGTGATGTCCAGCATCATTAATCTGACACAAGGTGAGCAGCTGGTCCCTTGCGATGTAGTGCTGTGATGCTAGTCTTCTCTGCCACAGGCTCTGTTCCCTATCATTGTGATCTAGTTCCTCATTAGGCCATGGGCAGGCACTAAGCCCACAGGCCAGCATCCACAAGGCCGCCAATCTATCTGCCTGAGTATTAAGAATTTCTCCTAAAGTGGATGCTCTGTGTTTAGGCTTCATGAGTAGTCCCACGTTCTGCTCTTATTTTTTGAGGGCTGTCTATGCATGGATCTAGCTGGGCTGTTAGCAGATCGCCGGGAATTAGTGCATACCTTCATCCTTGTGTCCACCATTTTCCGTTTCTGGGGAATTAAACCGAGGGCCTTGCCCATACTAAGCAAGCATTGCACCCCTGGGTAACATCCCTGCTCTATCTTTCCTTTAAAAGCAAAGACATGCTTCATTATCATGAAGAGTCCACCACACCGATGAGTGGGGCTGAGACACCATTGGCTGTCAGCCTCGTTTTAGTCTAATGTAAAGCAGGCTTCAGGCTTCCTGATTGCCAGTCCAGGCAGGTCTCTCCATAAAGCCATAGGTACTGCAGGAGGGAGAACAGCACATCACTAGAAGTGACTGGCTTATGCACGTGACATTTGTCTTCTGGCCCAGCTTATGGCACTTTCCATAGACATAGACACTATCGCCCTTCATGTCTTGGTGCTTGTTGTCCACCTTCATAGGCAGAGAGGGTGACAGTGCCTAGTCATCCAAGGAAGTATGGCAGCAAGCTGGAAGGCTCTAGTTCTGCTCTGGTTTCCAAGGTTCTCAATCTCAGAGATGCAGGCAGGAGATGCAAGATTCCTGGAGCCAACAGAGAAGGCTTTGTGATTGCAGTTAGGCTAGTACCAGTTCCTTTTACTGCAAAACCCTACATAGTGTCAAGTGGTCCTGGTCCTGGTCCTGGTCCGGGTCCTAGACGGATGCTGCCTGCATGGACTTTTAAGTAAATGAAAGAGTGCCTGGACTGCACAAAATGCACAGTACTGGAGTGAAACATGGTGCTGTGGACCTCAGAGGAAGGGTGATGGCAATGTTGGTGCACATCAGTGCGGAGCTCCCAGTGGCCCCTTGTCTGGCTACTGAGCCTTATGGCTTGTAACTTGATTTGAGTAAATGCTATAGAACCCTTCGTAAGAACTGCCTGAGGGGTGTTAGTCTAATCTCTTTTATTCTTTTGTGCCACAAGCTAAGTTATTCTTTGTGAAATGAGAAAGTGTTGAGAAGTGTTGTTAACTGTTTTGGGTGAGTGCAGGAATTCTAGCCAGGCCAGATGCCTGTGATGTACTTCATGGTACCACTCGGGGAAGGGTTAGCCAAATCCTGACATGACCATCTGGTAAGAGACAGCAGGTCGAGTCACTGGCTAATTTTAAGGCACTTGTACATGTGTGAGAGAGCTGCAACTGCGCACTGTCCTTGAAGAAGAAGAGGACAAGGCCACCATTTTTCGCCCTCTCCCCCCTGCCCAGGGAGTCATGAAGGCCCCAGATTCTTGATTTAGTTTCTCTCCCAATGAAATCACCTTGTCACATTTCAACAAGCCTATTTTCTACTTTGTCCCAGTCACTGTTTACTTACACCTTTACATCCCAGCCGGAAGTTCAGTAGCAACTATGTACTGTTGAAGACCTTGACCACAATTAAGTGTGATTTATTTCTGGGCCTGATGCTGTCTCAGTGGTCAAGCAGACTTACCTGGGGTTGCTGACAGGGACACAAAAGCAAAGTGTGCACAGAAATGTTGGGGAGTGCATGCTGGGCAGCACACTGTCCTGGGGAGCCTAGCAGACTAACCTGGGGTTACTGATAGGAAAACAAAGCTATAGTATGCCCAGAAATGTTGGAGGGTGTGTGCTGAATTTTCCAATTCACTTTCCCCAGCCACTTCCATCCAAGAAATTACCCAGCAATGGCTGGAGGATTATTGCTTCCGGGGACAGACGCATCCCTTTACAGAGTGCACAGAAGTACACGGGACAGGGAAACAGGGTGAGGAGGCAACATTGTGTGAGAAATTTTACATCACTGTCTGACAGCAAAAGATCTAGAAAGCCAAAGACACGACTGACTTGTTTTGAGAGATGCTATGGTATTTCTGGAGTCATTTGGCCAGTGTCTTGAACAGAAATCTCAATCTAGATGCGTGGGAGAACCTCAGAGAATCCAGAAGTAGCTTAGTCATCCATGGAGGAGGGGATCCAGGTCACCCCCAAGTGCAATCTTCCTTGATGTGCTCAATGCCACTGACACTGGGGTAAATTCTTACTTATTTATTTGCTTTTTATCCTTTGTCTTTCATTTTCTCCCTGTGTTTCTTTTTTCTTTTGTTCTAGGGATCGGAACTGAGGCTATCACACACGCTAAGAACCCTCCTCAACTAAACTCAAAGGCAGCTACACATTCTTGAATCTAACAGTCACCTCTTGAAAATACCTCTAAGCTCTTTCCACCTTGTTAGTCAGCAGACCCAGATAATCAAGGAAAACAGAACATCAAGCCAAGACTCCAGAGGCCAGTCCCCTAGGTTCCGATAAGCACTGCATAGCAAGCTAGTAGGTGTTTGTCAAAAGGCATCCACCCAGTCGGTCGACATTAATCTAAATCCGTTTTCTGTTTTAATAACAAAGTGCTTGTAGCTGGATAATTTATAAGTAAGAGAAGTTTGAGAGACTTACAGTTGTAAAATTCAAGAATGTGGCATTAACACATGTTTGGCCTCTGGTGTGTGGTGACACCACAATGGAGTAAGGAAAAGGGGAAGTGGGTGTGTGTAGGACCCTGCAAGTGACAGAGGCACAGAGGGGGAGGCCAGCCTTGCTTTTCAGATTGCATTCAACCTACTGGAGGCATTTCATCACCATTCAACCTTTCACAGAATGAAGTATCCTCCCACTTGAATGTTCTACCACTGTCCTCTACTGTTTCCATGGGAGTCAAATTCCAACATGAACTGTGGTGATGAACCATATGAAAACTTTTGCAACATGCAGAACAGACCATGACATAGGACCTCAAGGTCAACTGCTTGTAGATGCTTCTGTTCTTTAATTGACAAACCCATCAGTTCTAGAGACTACCATCTCCAGCACCCAAGGGATGCAACCAGGGGATGGGGAATACCAGGACAGTCAAATGGATGCAACCAGGGGATGAGGAGTACCAAGAGAGGCAGAGGGATGCAACCAGGGGATAAGAGAGTACCAGGCCAGGCAGACGGATACAACCAGGGGATGGGGGAGTACCAGGACAGGCAGAGAGAGGCAATGAGGGGATGAGGAGTACCAGGACAGGCAGAGAGATGCAACCAGGGGATGGGGAGTACCAGGACAGGCAGAGGGATGCAACCAGGGGATGGGGAGTACCAGGACAGGCAGAGGGATACACCCAGGGGATAAAGAGTACCAGGCCAGTAAGAGGGATGCACCCAGGGGATGGGGAGTACCAGGAAAAAAAGAGGATGCATCAAAGGGATGGGGAGTACCAGGACAAGAAGAAGGATGCAACTAGGGGATGAGGAGAGTACCAGGACAGCCAGAGGGATGCAACAAGGGGATAGGGAATACCAGGACAGACAGAGGGATGCACCCAGTGGAGGAGGAGGAGTACAGGAAAGGCAGAGGGATGCAACAAGGGGATGGGGAGTACCAGGACAAGAAGAGTGATGCAACCAGGGGATAAGGAGTACCTGGCCAGTGAGAGGGATGCACCCAGGGGATGGGGAATACCAGGAGAAACTGAAGGACATAACCAGGGGATGAGGAGTACCAGGAGAGTAAGAGGGATTCATCAAAGGGAGGGGAAGTACCAGGACAAGAAGAAGGATGCAACCAGGGGATGAGGAGAACCAGGACAGGAAGAGGGATGCAACCAGGGGATGGGAAATACCAGGACAGGCAGATGGATGCAACCAGGGTATGGAGAGTACCAGGACAGACAGAAGGATGAAACCAGATGATGAGAAGTACCAGGACAGCCAGAGGAATGTAACCAAGGGATGGAGAGTACTGGAACAGGCAGAGGGATGCAGCAGGTGATATGGAGTACCAGGACAAGGAGAGTGATGCAACCAGGGAATGCGGATTACCAGGACAGGCAGAGGGATGCAACGAGGGTATGGGGAGTACCAAGACAGGCAGAAGGAGGAAACCAGAGGATGAGAAGTACCAGGACAGCCAGAGGGATGCAAGAGGGGATGGGGAGTACCAGGACAGGCAGAGGGATGCAACCAGGGGATGAGGAGTACCAGGACAGGCAGAGGGATACAACCAGGGAATGAGGAGTACCAGGAGAGGCAGAGGGATGCAACCAGGGAATAAGGAGTACCAGGACGGACAGTGGGATGCAAAAATGGATGGGAAGTACCAGAACATTCAGAGGAATGAAATCAGGGGATGGAGAGAACTAGGACAGGAAGAGGGATGCAACCAGGGGATGAGGAGTACTAGGGCAGGAAGAGGGATGAAAGCAGGGGATGAGAAGTACCAGGACAGGCAGAGGGATGCAACAAGCAGATAAGGAGTACCAAGCCAGTCAGAGGGTTGCACCCAGGGGATGGGGAATACCACAACAAGGGGAAGGATACACCAGGGTATGAGGAGTACCAGAATGGGAAGAGGGATGCACCAAAGGCATGGGGAGCACAAGGAAAAGAAGGACAGAACAAGTGGATGAGGAGAACCAGGAAAGGCAGAGGTATGCAACCAGGGGATGGGGAGTACCAAGACAAGCAGAGGGATGCAACCAGGGGATGAGGAGAACTAGGACAGGCAGAGGGATGTACCAAGGGGATGGAGAGTATCAGATCAAGGAGACGGAAGTAACCAGGGGATGAAGAGTACCAATAGAGACAGAGGGATGCAACCAGAGTATGAGGAGTACCAGGACAAGGAGAGAGAAGTAACATGGGATGAAGAGTACCAGGACAGGCACAGGGATGCAATCAGGGGATAGGGAGTACCAAGACAGGCAAAGCGATGCAACCAGGGGAAGAGCAGTATCAGCACAGGCAGAGGGATGCAAAAGGGGGATGAGGAATACCAGGACAGCCAGAGGGATGCAACCAGGGGATGAGGAGTATCAGGATAAGGAGAAGGAGGTAACCAGGGAATGATGATTACCAGGAGAGGCAGAGGGATGAAACAAAGGGATGAGGAGTACCAGGACAGGGAGAAGGATGCAACCAAGGAATGAGGAGGACCAGGACAGTCAGAGGGATGCCATCAGGGACAAGGAGTACCAGGCCAGTCAGAGGGATGCACCCAGGCGATTGGGAGTACCAGGACAAGCAGAGGGATGCAACCAGGGGATGAGGAGTACCAGGACAGGCAGAGAGACGCAACCAGGGGTGGGGAGTATCAAGACACGCAAAGGGATGCAACCAGAGAAGGAGCAGTACCAGACAAGGCAGAGGGATGCAAAAAGGGGATGGGGATTACCAGGACAATCAGAGGGATGCAAATAGAGGATGAGGAGTACCAGGACAGACAGAGGGATACAAGCAGGGGACTGGGAGTACCAGGACAAGCAGAGGGATGTAACCAGGGGATGAGGAGTACCAGCATAAGAAGAGGGATGCAACCAGGGAATGGAGATTACCAGGAGAGGCAGAGGGATACAATAAGGGGATGAGGAGGACCAGGACAGGCAGAGGGATGCAACCAGGGGATGGGGAGTACCAGGACAAGCAGAGGGATGCAACCAGGGAATGGGGAGTATCATTACAGGCAGAGGGATGCAACCACTGATTTGGGGAGTACCAGGACAGGCAGAAGGATGGATCCAGAAGATGAAGGGTACCAAGACAGCAAGAGGGATGCAACCAGGAGATGGAGAGTACCAGGACAAGAAGAGGGATGCAACCAGGGGATAAGGAGTACCAAGACAGGCACAGGGATGCAACCATGGGATGGGGAGTAGCAGTACAAGCAGAGGGATGCAACCAGGGAATGGGGAGATAAAGAACATGCAGAGAGATGCAATCAGGGGTTGAGGAGTATCAGGACAGACAAAGGGATGCAACAAGGGGATGGGGAATACAAGCTCACGCAGAAGGATGAAACAAAGGGATGCAGAGTACAAGGACAGGAAGAGGGATGCAACAAAGGGATGCAGAGTACCAGGGAATGGGGAGTAAGAGGAGAGGCATAGGGATGCAACCAGGAGATGAGGAGAACCAGGACAGGAAGAGAGATGCAACCAGGGGATAGGGAGTACTAGGACAATCAGAGGGAAGTAACAAGGGGATAAGGAGTACCAGGACAGGCAGTGGCATGCAACTAGGCAATGAGGAGTACAGGACAGGCAGAGGGATGCAACCAGGGGAGGAGGAGTACCAGGACAGGCAGAGTGATGCAAAAAGGGGATGGGGATATCAGGACAAGCAGCACCATGAAAATAGGGGATGAGGAATACCAGGACAGACAGAAGGATGCAACCAGGGGATGGGGAGTACCAGGACAGGCAAAGGGATGCAACCAGGGGAGGACAAAAACCAGGAGAGGCAGAGTGGTGCAAAAAGGGGATGGGGAGTACCAGGACAAGCAGAGGGATGCCACCAGAGGATGGGGAGTACAAGGACAGGCAAAAGGATGCAACCAGGGTTTGGGGAGTACCAGGATAGACAGAGGGATGCAACAAGGGGATGAGGAGAACTAGGACAGGCACCCGAATGCAAATCAGCAGATGGAGAGTACCAGGACACACAGAGGGAAGTAGCCATGGGATGTGGAGTACAAGCACAGGCAGAGGGACACAACCAGGGAATGGGGAGTACCAAGACAGGCAGTGGGATGCAACCAGGGCAGGAGCAGTACAAGCACAGGCAGAGGCATGCAACAAAGTGATGAGGAGTACCATGACAGGCAGAGGGATGCAACCAGGGGATGGGGAGTAACAGGACAAGCAAAGAGATGCAACCAGGGGATGGGGAATACTAGGACAAGCAGAGGAATGCAACCAGGGCATAGGGAGTACCAGGATATGCCGAGGGATGCAACCAGGGTATAGGGAGTACCAGGACAGGTATAAGGATGAAACAAGAGGATGAGTGGTACCAGCACAGCCAGAGGGATGCAACCAGGGGATCGGGAGTACAGGGACAAGCAGAGGGATGCAGCCAAAGGATGAGGAGGACAAGGACAGGCACAGGGATGCCATCAGGGGTAAGGAGTACCAGGCCAGTCAGAGGGATGCACCCAGGGGATGGGGAGTACCAGGACAATCAGAGGGATGCAACCAGGTGATGAGAAGTACCAGGATAATCAGAGGGATGCAACCAGAGAATGGGGTGTACCAGCTGAGGCAGAGGGGTGCAACCAGGGGCTGAGGGGTAGCAGGAGAGGCAGAGGGATGCAACCAGGGGATGAGGAATACCAAGACAGGCACAGGGATTCAACCAGGCGATGTGGAGTACCAGGACAAGCAGAGGGATGCAACCAGGTGATAGGGAGATAAAGGACAGGCAGAGGGTGTGTAAGCAGGGGTTGCAGAGTACCAGGACAGACAGAGATATGCAATCAGGGGTTGAGGTATACCACGACAGACAGAGAGATGCGATAAGGGGATGGAACCTATCAGCACATGCAGAAGGATGCAACAAAGGGATGAGGAGTACCAGGATATGCAGAGGTATGCCACCAGGGGATGAGGATTACCAAGAAAGGCAAAGGCATGCAATCTGGGGATGGGGAGTGCCAGGAAAGGAAGAGGGATGCAACCAGGGTATGGGGAATACCAGGACAGGCAGAGGAAGGCATCCAGGGAATAGGGAGTAATAGGAGAAGCAGAGAAATGCAACCATGGGATGAGGAGAACCAGGACAGGAATAGGGATGCAACCAGCAGATGGGGAGTACCAGGAAAAGCAGAGAATAGTAACCAGGGACGAGGAGTACCAGGACAGGCAGCAGATTGCAACCAGGGGATGAGGAGAGTACCAGGACAAGCATAGGATTGCAACCAGGTGATGGGGAGTACCAGAACAGGCAGAGGTATGCAATCCGGGGAGGAAGAGTACCAGGACAGGCAGAGGGATGCAACAAAGGGATGAGGAGTACCAGGACAGGTGGAGGAATGCAACTAGGGGATGGGGAGTACCAGGACAAGCAGAGGAATTCAAATAGGGGATGAGTAGTACCAGGAAAGGAGAGGGACACAACCAGGGGATGAGGAGCATCAGGACAGGCAGAGTATTGGAACCAGGGAATGAGGAATACCAGGATATGCAGAAGGATGCAAGTGTAAGATGGGGAGTACCAAGACAGGAAGAGGGATGCAACCAGGGGATGGGGAGTACCAGGACAGGGAGAGGAATGAAACCATTGGAGGGGAGTATCAGGAGAATCAGAGAGATGCAACCAGGGGATGAAGAGTACTGGGACAGGCAGAGGGATGCCACCAGTGGATGAGGAGATCCAAGACAGGCAGAGGGATGCAAACAGTGGTTGAAGAATACAAGGACAGACAGAGAGATGCAACCAGGGGAGGAGCAGTACCAGCACAGGCAGAGGGATGCAAAAACGCGATGGGGAGTACCAGAACAAGCAGAGGGGTGCAAATAGGGGATGAGGAGTACATGGAGAGTCAGAGGGATTCAACCATGGGATGGGGAGTACTAGGACAGGAAAGGGAGGCAACCAAGGGTTGAGGAGTACCAGCATAGACAGAGGGATGCAACCAGGGGATGGGGAGTACCAGGATAAGAAGAGGGATGCACCAGGGAATGGGGATTACCAGGAGAGGCAGAGGGATGAAACAAGGGGTTGAGGAGTACCAGGACAGGGAAAAGGATGCAACCAAGGGATAAAGAGGACCAGGACAGGCAGAGGGATGCCACCAGGGGATAAAGAGTACCAGGACAGGCAGAGTGATTCACCCAGGTGATTGAGAGTGCCAGGACAATCAGAGGGCTGCTACCAGGGGATGAGGAGTACCAGGAGAGGCAGAGGGGCGCAAGCAGGTGATGGTGAGTATCAAGACAGGCAGAGGGATGCAACCAGGGGATGAGCAGTACCAGCACAGGCAGAGGGATGCAAAAAGGGGAACGGGAGTACCAGGAAAAGGAGAGCGATGCAACCATGGAATGGGGAGTACCAGGACTGGCAGAGGGATGCAACCAGGGATTTCAGGTGTACCAGGACAGGCATAAGGACAAACCCAGAGGATGAAGTGTACCAGGAAAGTCAGAGGGATGCACCCAGCTGATGGAGAGTACCAGGACAAGCAGAGGGACATAACCAGGGGATGAGGAGTATAAGGAGAGGCAGAGGGATGCCACCAGGCAATGAGGAGTACCAGGATAAGAAGAGGGATGCAACCAGGGAATGGGGATTACCAGGAGAGGCAGAGGGCTAAAATAAGGGGATGAGGAGTACCAGGACAGGGAGAAGGATAAAACCAGGGAATGAGGAGTACCAGGACAGGAAGAAGGATGCCTGAAGGGGATGGGGAGTTCCAGGACAGGCAGAGGTATGCAATCAGGGGAGCAGGAGTACCAGGACAGGCAGAGGGATGCAACCAAGGGATGGGGAGTACCAGGGCAAGCAGAGAAATTCAAATAGGGGGTGAGTAGTACCAGGGCAGGGGAGGGATACAACCAGGAGATGAGGAGTATCAGGACAGGCAGAGTATTGGAACCAGGGGATGAGGAGTACCAGGACAGGCAGATTGATGAAACTAGAGGAGAGAAGTACCAAGACAAGCAGAGGGATGCAACCAGGGGATGAGGAGTACTGAGACAGGCAAAGGGATGACACCAGGGGATGAGGAGTACCAGTTCATACAGACGGATCAAACCAGGAAATGGGGAGTACTAGAACAAGCAGAGGGATGCAACCAGGAGATGAGGAGATACAGGACAGGCAGAGGGATACAAGCAGGGGTTGAGGAATACCAGGACACACAGAGAGGTGCAAGCAGGGGTGGATCAAAACCAGGACAGACAGAGGGGTGCAACAAGGGGATGAGGAGAACCAGGACAGGCGCAGGGATGTAAATCAGGGAATGGAGAGTACCAGGACAAACAGAGGGAAGTAACCATGGGATGAGGAGTACCAGGACAGGCAGAGGGACACAAACAGGGGATGGGGAGTACCAAAATGGGCAGAGGGATGCAACCAGGGGATAGAGAGTACCAGAACAAGCAGAGGGATGCAAATAGGGGATGAGGAGTACCAGGACAGCCAGAGGGATGCAACCAGGGGATGGGGAGTAACACAACAAGCAGAGGAATAGGAATGCAACCAGGGAATGCAGAGTACCAGGATTAGAAGAGGGAGGCAACCAGGGAATGGGGATTACCTGGAGAGGCAGAGGGATGAAAGAAGAGGATGAGGAGTACTAGGACAGTGAGAAGGAAGCAATCAAGGAATGAGGAGGACCAGGACAGGAAGAAGGATGCCACCAGGGGATAAGGAGTACGAGGCCAGTCAGAGGGATGCACCCAGGTGATTGGGAGTACCAGGACAATCAGAGGGATGCAACCAGGGGATGAGGAGTACCAGGACAGGCAGAGGATTGTAACCAGCAGAAGAGGAGGACCAGGACAGGCAGAGGGATGCAACCAGGGGATGGGGATTATCAAGACAGGCAGAGGGATGCAACCAAGGGAAGAGCAGTACCAGCACAGGTGGGGCATGCAAAAAGAGGATGGGGAGGGCCAGGACAAGCAGAGAGATGCAAATAGAGGATTAGGAGTACCAGGACAGATAGAGGGATGCAACCAGGGGATGGGGAATACTAGGACAAGAAAAGGATACAACCAGCAGTTTAGGAATACCAGGATCAAAAGAGGGATGCAACCAGAGGATGGGGAGTACCAGGATAAGAAGAGGGATGCAATCAGGGAATGGGGATTATGAGGAGAGGCAGAGGGATGAAATAAGGGTATGAGAAGTACCAGGACAGGGAGAAGGATGCAACCAGGGGATGAGGAGTACCAGGACAGGCAAAGGGATGCAACAAGGGAATGGGGAGTACCAGGACAGGGAGAGGGATGCAACCAGGGGATGGGGAGTAGCAGCAAATGTAGAGGGATACAACCAGGGGATGGGGAGTACCAAGACAAGCAGAAGGATGCAACCAGGAGATGAGGAGTATCAGTTCATACAGAGGGATGCAATCAGGAAATGGGGAGTACTAGAACAAGCAGAGGGATGCAACCAGGGGATGAGGAGATACAGGACAGGCAGAGGGATACAAGCAGAGGTTGAGGAATACCAGGACAGACAGAGAGATGCAACCAGGAGTGGGGGAGTACCAGGACAAAGGGGATGCAGCAAGGGGATGAGGAGAACCAGGACAGGCACAGGGATGCAAATCAGGGGATGGAGAGTACCAGGACAAACAGAGGGAAGTTTGTCCCTCATGGGAAAAGGAGTACCAGGACAGGCAGCGGACGCAACCAGGGGATGAGGAAGTACCGAGACAGGCAGAGAGATGTTACCAGGAGAGGAGCACTACCACCACAGTTTGAGGGATGCAACCAGGGGAAGGGGGAGTACAAGGACAAGCAGAGGGATGCAAATAGGGGATGAGGAGTACAAGGACAGCCAGAGGGATGCAAACAGGGAATGGGCAGTAACAGGACAAGCACAGGGATGCAACCAGTGGATGAGGAGTACCAGGATAGGAAGAGGGATGTAACCAGGGAATGGGGATGGCCAAGAGAAGCAGAGGGATGAAACAAGGAGATGTGGAGTACCAGGAGAGGGAGGAGGATACAACCAAAGGATGAGGAGGACGAGGACAGGCAGAGGGATGCCACCAGGGCGATAAGGAGTACCAAGCCAGTGAGAGGGATGCACCCAGGTGATTGGGAGTACCAGGACAAGCAGAGGGATGCAACCAAGCGATGAGAAGTACCAGGAGAGGCAGAGGAATGCAACCAGTGGATGAGGAGTACCAGGACAGGCAGAGGGATGCAACCAGTGGATGGGGAGTACCAGGACAGGCAGAGGATTGCAACCAGCGGATGAGGAGTACCAGGACAGGCAGAGGGATGCAACCAGGAGATGGGGAGTATCAAGACAGGCAGAGGGATGCAACCAGGGGATAGCGAGTACTAGGACAGGAAATGGATGCAACCAAGGGTTGAGGAGTACCCGGATCAACAGAGGGATGCAACCAGGGAATAGGGAGTACCGGGAAAGGCAGAGGGATGCAAGCAGGGATGAGTGGTACCAGGATAAACAGAGGGATGCAACCAGAGAATGGGGAGTACCAGGAGCAGTAGAGGGAAAAAACAAGCAGATGAGGAGTACCAGGAGAGTCAGCAGGTTGCAGCCAGGAATGAGGAGTACCATGACAGGCAGAGGGATGCAAGAAGGGGATGGGAGTACCAGGACAGGCAGAGGGATGCAACCAGGGTAGAACATGTACCAGGACAGGCAGAGTGATGCAGAAAGGGGATGGGGAGTACCAGGACAAGAAGGATGAAAATAGGGATGAAAAGTACCAGGACAGAAAGAAGGATGCAATCAGGGGATGGGGAGTACAAGGCCAATCAGCAGGATGCAACCAGTGGATGACGAGTACCAGGACAGTCAGAGGGATGCAATCAGGGGATGGGGAGTAGTGGGAAAGGCAGAGGGATGCAATCAGGGGATGAGGAGTACCAGGATAAGCAGAGGGATGCAACCAGAGATTGGGGATTACCAGGACAAGCAGAGGGATGAAACATGGAGTTGAGGAGTACCAGGTAGGAAAAAGGCTGCAACCAGGGTATGAGGAGTATCAGGGGCAGGCAAAGGGATGCAACCAGAATATAAGGAGTATCAGGCATGAAAGAGGGATGCATCCAGATAATGGGGAGTACCAGGACATGAAGATGGAGGCAACCAGGTGATGAGGAGTACCAGGATAAGCAGAGGGATGCAACCAGAGAATGGGGAGTATCAGCAGAGGCAGAGGGATGCAACCCCGGGATGAGGAGTACTAGGATTGGAAGAAGGATGCAACCCGGGAATGAGGAGTACCAGGATGCAGTAGGATGCAACCAGGGGATGAGGAGTACCAGGGAGAGGCAGAGGGATGCAACCAGGGGATGAGGAATACCAGGACAGGCACAGAGATTCAACCAGGGGATGGGGAGTATCAGGACAGAAAGAGTGATGCAACCAGGGGATGGGGAGTATCAGGACAAGCAGAGGGGAGTAACCAGAGGATGAGGAGTACCAGGACAGAAAGAGTGATGCAACCAGGGGATGGGGAGTACCGGGACAGACATAGGGATGCAACCAGGGGATGAGGAGTACCAGGATAAGCAGAGGGATGCAACCAGAGATTGGGGATTACCAGGAGAGGCAGAGGGATGAGAAAAGGAGATGAGGAGTACCAGGGTAGGAAAAATGATGCATCCAGAGGATGAGGAGTACAAGAACAGGCAGAGGGATGCAACCAGAGAAGTAGGAGTACCAGGCAAGAAAAAGGGATGTACCCAGGGAATGGGAGTACCAGGACAAGCAGAGGGTTGAAAATAGGAGATGAGGAGTACCAGGACAGACAGAAGGCTGCAACCAGGGGATATGGAGTACCATGAAAATCAGATGGAAGTAACCAGGGGATGAGGAGTACCAGAACACGAAGAGGGATGCACCAAAGGTATGGGGAGCAAAAAGACAAGAAAAATGATGCAACCTGGGGATAGGGAGTATCAAGACAGGCAGAGGGATGCAACCAGGGGAGGAGCAGTACCAGCACAGGCAGAGGGATGCCAAAAGGGGATGGGGAGTACCAGGACAAGCAGAGGGATGCAATCAGGGGATGGCGAGTACTAGGACAGGAAAGGGATGCTACCAAGGGTTGAGGAGTACCAGGATCGAAAGAGGGATGCAACCAGGGGATGGGGAGTACTGGGAAAGGCAGAGGAATGCAAGCAGGGAATGAGTAGTACCAGGATAAACAGAGGGTCCAACCAGAGAATGGGGAGTACCAGAAGAGGCAGAGGGATGAAACAAGGAGATGAGGAGTACCAGGAGAGGCAGAAGGATGCAACCAGGGCACGAGGAGTACCATGACATGCAGAGGGATGCAAGAAGGGAATGGAGAGTACCAGGACAGGCAGAGGGATGCAACCAGGGGAGGACGAGTACCAGGACAGGCAGAGTGATGCAAAAAGGGAATGGGGATTATCAGGACAAGGGAAAGGGTGAAAATAGGGGATGAAGAGTACCAGGACAGAAAGAAGAATGCAACCAGGGAATGGGGAGTACAAGGACAAGCAGCGGGATGCAACCAGGGGTTGCAGTGTACCAGTACAGACAAAGGGATGGGAACTATCAGCACACGAAGAAGGATGCAACAAAGGGATGAGGAGTACCAGGACAGAAAAAGGGATGCAACAAAAAGATGGAGAGTACCAGTACAGAAGAAGGATGCAACCAGGAGATGAGGAGTACCAGGACAGGCAAAGGGATGCAACTTGGGGATGGGGAGTGCCAGGAAAGGAAGAGGGAAGCAACCACGGGATGAGGAAAACCAGGACAGGAACAGGGATGCAACCAGAGTATGGGGAGTACCAGGACAATCAGAGGGTGGTAACCAGGGGATGAGGAGTACAAGGACAGGCAGAGGGATGCAACCAGGGGATGAGGAGTACCAGGACAGGCAGCAGATTGCAACCAGGAGATGAGGAGTACCAGGACAAGCATAGGATTGCAACCAGGTGATGGGGAGTACCAGAACAAGCACAGGTATGCAATCAGTGGAAGAAGAGTACCAGGACAGGCGGAGGAAGGCAACCAGGGGATGGGGAGTACCAGGACAAGCAGAGGAATTCAAATAGGGGATGAGTAGTACCAGGACAGGGGAGGGGGATAAGGATTATCAGGGCAAGCAGAGAATTGGAACCAGGGATTGAGGAGTACCAGGATATGCAGAGGTATGCAAGTAGGGGATGAGGAGTACCAGGAAAGGGAGAGGGATGCAACCACAGGATGGGGAGTACCAGGAAAGGTAGAGGGATGCAACCAGGGGATGGGGAGTACCAGGACAGGCAGAGGGATAAAACTAAGGGAGGGGAGTATCAGGACAAGCAGAGAGATGCAACCAGGGTATGAGGAGTACTGGGACAGGCAGAAGGATGCCACCAGGGTATGAGTACAAGTTCATACAGAGGGATGCAACCAGGGAATAGTGAAGTACTAGAACAAGCAGAGGGATGCAACCAGGGAATAGGAAGTACTAGAACAAGCAGAGGGATGCAACCAGGGGATGGGGAGATACAGGCCCAGGCAGTGGGATACAAGCATGGGTAGAGGAATACCAGGACAGACAGAGAGATGCAAGCAGGGGTGTAGGAGTACCAGGACAGACAGAAGGATGCAACAAGGGGATGAGGAGAACCAGGAAAGGCACAGAGATGCAAATCAGAGGATGGAGAGTACCAGGACAAACAGAGGGAAGTAACCATGCGATGAGGAGTACCAGGACAGGCAGAGGGATTCAAGCAGGGAATGGGGAGTACCAAGACAGGCAGAGGGATGCAACCAAGGGATGTGGAGCACCAATACAAACAGAGGGATGCAGATAGGTATGAGCAGTACCAGGACAGGCAGAGGATTGCAACCAACGGATGAGGAGTACCAGGACAGCCAGAGGGATGCAAACAGAGTATGGGGAGTAACAGAACAAGCAGAGGGATGCAACCAGGGGATGAGGAGTATCAGGATAAGAAGAGGAATGCATCAGGGAATGGGGATTACCAGTAGAGGCAGAGGGATGAAACAAGGGGATTAGGAGTACCAGGACAGGGAGAAGGATGCAACCAAGGAATGAGGAGCACCAGGACCAGCAGAGGGATGCCACCAGGGAATAAGGAGTACCAATCCACTCAGAGGATTGCAACCAGTGGATGAGGAGTACCAGGACAGGCAGAAGGATGCAATCAGGGGATGGGGAGTATCAAGACAGACAGAGGGATGCAACCAGGGGAAGAGCAGTACCAGCACAGGCAGAGAGTTGCAGAAGGTGATGGGGAGGACCAGGACAAGCAGAGCGCCGAAAATAGAGGATGAGGAGTACCAGGACAGACAGAGGAGATGCAACCAGGCAATGAGGAGTACTCGGACAGAAAAGGGATGCAACCAAGGGTTTAGGAGTCCCAGGATCGACAGAAGGATGCAACCAGGGGATGGGGAGTGCCAGGAAAGGTAGAGGGATACAACCAGGGGATGGGAAGTACCAGGACAGACAGAGGGATGAAACCAGGGGAGGGGAGTACCAGGAGAAGCAGAAGGATGCAACCAGGGGATGAGGAGTACCAGTTCACACAGAGGGATGCAACCAGGAAATGGGGAGTACTAGAACAAGCAGAAGGATGCAACCAGGGGATGGGGAAATACAGGACAGGCAAAGGGATACAAGCAGGGGTTGAGGAATACCAGGACAGACAGAGAGATGCAACCAGGGGTGGAGGAGTATCAGGGGAGACAGAGGGATGCAACAAGGGGATGAGGAGAAGCAGGACAGGCACAGGGATGCAAATCCGGAGATGGAGAGTACTTGGACCAACAGAGGGAAGTAACCATGGGATGAGGATTACCAGGACAGGCAGAGGATGCAACCAGGGGATGGGGAGTACCAAGACAGGCAGAGGGATTAAACCAGAAGATAAGGAGTACCAGGATAAAAAGAGGGATACACCCAGGGAATAGAGATAGCCAGGAGAGGCAGAGAGATGAAAGAAGGGGATGAGGAGTACCAGGACAGGAAGAAACATGCAACCAAGAAATGAGGAGAACCAGGACAAGCAGTGGGATGCCACCAGGGGATAAGGAGTACCAGGTCAGTCAGAGGGATGCACCCAGGTGATTGGGAGTACCAGGACAAGCAGAGGGATGCAACCACGAGATAATGCTGTACCAAGAGAGGCAGAGGGATGCAACCAGAAGAAGAGGAGTACCAGGACAGGCAGAGGGACACAACCAGGGTTGGGGAGTATCAAAACAGACAGGAGAATGCAACTAGGGGACGAGGACTACCAGTACAGGCAGAGGGATGAAAAAAGGGGATGGGGAGTACCAGGACAAGCAGAGGGATGCAACCAGGGAATGGTGTGTACTAGGACAAGAAAGGGATGCAACCAAGGGTTGAGGAGTACCAGGATCGTCAGAGGGATGCAACCAGGGGATGGAGAGTACCAGGAAAGGCAGAGGGATGCAAGCAGGGGATGAGTAGTACCAGGATAAACAGAGGGTCAAACAAGAGAATGGGGAGTACCAGGAGAGGCAGAGGGATGAAACAAGGAGATGAGGAGTAGCAGGAGAAGCAGAAGGATGCAACCAGGGCACGAGGAGTACCAGGACAGGCAGAGGTATGCAAAAAGAGGATGGGGAGTACCAGGAGAAGCAGAGGGATGAAAATAGGGGATGAGAAGTACCAGGACAGACTGAGGAATGCAACCAGGGAATGGGGAGTATGAGGACAAGCACCAGGATGCAACCAGGGGATGGGGAGTACCAGGACAGGAAGAGAGAATGCTACCAGGGTATGGGAAGTACCAACACAGACAGAAGGGTGAAACCAGAGGATGAGGAATACCAGAAGAGCCAGAGGGATGCAACCAGGGGATGGAGTGTGCCAGGACAGGCAAAGGGATGCAAACAGGGGATGAGGAGTACCAGGATAAGAAGAGGGATGCAATCAGGGAATGGGGAATATCAGGAGAAGCAGAGGGATGAAAAAAGGGGATGAGGAGTACCAGGACAGGCAGAAGGATGCAACCAGGGGATGAGGAGGACCAGGATAGGCAGAAGGATGCAACCAGGGGATGAGGAGGACCAGGATAGGCAGAAGGATGCAACTCAGGGATAAGGAGTACCAGGACAAGCAGAGTGATGCAACCAACGGATGAGGAGTACAAGGACAGGAAGAGGGATGCAAACATGGGATGAGGAGTACCAGGACAGGCAGAGGGATACAACCAGGATATTAGGAGTACCAGGTACAGACACAGGGATGCAACCAGGGCATGGGGAGTACCAGAACAAGCAGAGGGATGCAATCAAGGGATGGGAGACAAAGGACATGCAGAGGGATACAAGCAGGGGTTGAGGAGTACCAGAACAGACAAAGAGAGGCAGCCAGGGGATGTGGAGTACCAGGACAGACCGACAGAAGGATCAAAGGAATGGGGAGTATGATCACAGACCAAGGGATGCAACAAAGGCATGGAGAGTACCAGGACAGGAGAGGCATGCAACCAGGGAGTGAGGAGTACCAGGATAGGCAGAGGTAGGCAACCAGTGGATGGAATGTACCAGGAAAGGAAGAGGGATGTAACAAGGGAATGGGGAGTACCCGGACAGGCAGAGAGAGGCAACCAGGGAATGGGGAGTAACAGGAGAAGAAGCGGGAAGCAACCAGCGAATGAGGAGAACCAGGACAGGCAGAGGGATGCAACCAGGGGAGGAGGAGTACCAGGACAGGCAGAGGGATGCAACCAGGGGATGAGGAGTACCAGGACATGCAGAGGGATGAAAGAAGGGGATGGGGAGTACTAGGACAGGCAGAGGGATGCAACCATGGAAGGACGAGCAACAGGACAGGCAGAGTGATGCAGTAAAGGGATGAGGAGTACCAGGACAATCAGAGGGATGAAAATAGCGGATAAGGAGTACTATGACAGACAGAGGGATGCAACCAGGAGATGGGGAGTACTAGGACATGATAGGGATGCAACCAAGGTTTGAGGAGTTCCAGGACAGGCAGAGTGATGCAACCAGTGGTTGGGGATGCACCAAGTGGTTGGGGAGTGCCAGGAAAAGCAGAGGGATGCAACCAGGGGACAGGGAGTACCAAGACTGGGATGATACCAGGGTACCGGAAGTACCAGGACAGGCAGAAGGATAAAATCAGGGAATGAGGAGTGCCAGGACAGGCAGAGGGATGCAACCAGGGGATGAGAAATAACAGGAGAGCAGAGGGAAGTAAACAGCGGATGAAGAGAACCAGGACAGGCAGAGTGATGCAACCAGGGGAGGAGGAGTACCAGGACATGCAGAGGGATGCAACAGGGAGCAGGGAGTACAAGGACATGCAGAGGGATGCAATCAGGGGATGGAGAGTATCAGGATAAGCAGGTGGATGTAACCAGGAGATGAGGAGTACTAGGATAGGCAGAGTGATGCAAAAAGAGGATGAGGAGTACCAGGACAAGCAGAGGGATGCAAAAAGGGGATGGGAAGTACCAAAACAGGCAGAGGTATGCAAAAAAGAGGATGGTGAGTACCAGGACAAGCAGAGGGATGCAAATAGGGGATGAGGAGAACCAGGACAGAGTGAGGAATGCAACCAGGGAATGGGGAGTAGGAGCACAAGCAGCTGGATGCAACCAGGGCATGGAGAGTACCAGGACAGGCAGAGGGATGCAAAAAGGAGATGAGCAGTATCAGGAAAAGCAGTGGATTGCAAAAGGGGATGAGAAGTACCAGGACAGGCAGAGGGATGCAACCAGGGGATGAGAAGTACCAGGACAGGCAGAGGGATGCAACCAGGGGAGCAGCAGTACCAGGACAGGCAGAGGGATGCAAAAAGAGGATGGGGAGCACCAGGTCAAGCAGAGGGATGCAAATAGGGGATGAGGAGTACCAGGAAACACAGAGGAATGCAACCAGGAAATAGGGAGTACTAGAACAAGCAGCGGGATGCAACCAGAAGATTGGTAGTACCAGGAGAGGAAGAGAGAATGCTACCAGGGTATGGGGAGTACCAAGACACACAGAAGGATGAAACCAGAGGATGAGGAATACCAGAAGAGCCAGAGGGATGCAACCAGGGGATGGAGTGTGCCAGGAGAGGCAAAGGGATGCAAACTGGGGATGAGGAGTCCCAGGACAAGCTGAGGGAAGTAATCTCGGGTTGAGGAGTACAAGGACAGGCAGAGGGATGCCACCAGGGGATGAAGAGTACCAGGAGAGGCAGAGGATTGCAACCAGTGGATGAGGAGTACCAGAACAGGCAAAAGGATGCATGAAGGGGATAGGGAGTAACAGGACAGGCAGAAGGATGCAAGTAGGGGAGGAGGAGGAGCAAGACAGACAGAGTGATTCAAAGAGAGGATGGGGAGTACCAAGACAAGCAGAAGCATAAAAATAGGAGATGAAGAGTACCAGGACAGACACAGTGATGCAACCAGGGGATGTGGAGTACCAGGACAAGCAGAGGGATGCAACCAGAGGATGCGGAAGTACTAGGACATGAAAGGGATACAACCAAGAATTGAGGGGTACCAGGACTGCCAGTGGGATGCAACAAGGGGATGGTGAGTACCCGCAAACACAGAGGGATGCAACCAGGGGGTGTGGAGTACCAGGACAAGTAGAGGGATACAACCTTCAGATGGGAGATTAAAGACATGCATAAGGATAAAAGAGTGGGTTGAGGAGTACCAGGACAGACACAGGGATGCAACCAGGGGATGGAGAGAACCAGGACAAGCAGAAGGAAGTAACCAGGAGATGAGGAGTACCAGGAGAGGCAGAGGGATGCAAAAAGGGGATGAGGAGTACCAGGACAGGCAGAGGGATGCAACCAGGGGAGCAGCAGTACCAGGACAGGCAGAGGTATGCAAAAAGAGGATAGGGAGTACCAGGACAAGCAGAGGAATGAAAATAGGAGATGAGGAGTACCAGGAAAGACTGAGGAATGCAACCAGGGAATGGGAAGTATGAGGAAAAGCAGCGGGAGGCAACCAGGGGATGGGGAGTACCAGAACAGGAAGAGAGAATGCTACCAGGGTATGGGGGGTACCAAGACAGACAGAAAGATGAAACCAGAGGATGAGGAATACCAGAAGAGCCAGAGGGATGCAACCAGGGGATGGAGTGTGCCAGGATAGGCGAAGGGATGCAACCAGGGGATGAGGAGTATCAGGATGAGAAGAGTGATGCAACCAGGGAATGGGGAATATCAGGAGAGACAGAGGGATGAAAAATGGGATGAGGAGTACCAGGACAGGCAGAAGGATGCAACCAGGGGAGGAGGAGTACCAGGGCAGGCAGAATACTGCAACAAGGGCATGAGGAGTACCAGGACATGCAGAGGGATGAAAGAAGGGGATGGGGAGTACTAGGACAGGCAGAGGGATGCAACCATGGAAGGAGTAGCAGCAGGACAGGCAGAGTGATGCAATAAGGGGGTGAGGAGTACCAGGACAAGCAGAGGGATGAAAATAGGGAATAAGGAGTGCTAGGACAGACAGAGGGATGCAACCAGGGGATAGGGAGTACTAGGACATGAAAGGGATTCAACCAAGTTTTGAAGAGTTCCAGGACACGCAGCATGATGCACCCAGTCATTGTGGAGGCACCCAGTGTTTAGCGAGTACCAGGAAAAGCAGAGGGATGCAACCAGGGAATAGGGAGTACCAAGATAGGCAGAGGGATGATACCAGGGTACCAGGAGTACCAGGACAGGTAGAAGAATAAAATCAGAGAATGAGGAGTGCCAGGACAGGCAGAGGGATGCAACCAGGGGATGAACAGTACCAGGACAGGCAGAGGGAGGCAACCAGGGAATGGGGAGTAACAGGAGAAGAAGAGGGAAGTAACCAGCAGATGAAGAGAACCAGGACAGGCAGAGGGATGCAACCAGGGGAGGAGGAGTACCAGGACAGGCAGAGGGATGCAACCAGGGGAGGAGGAGTACCAGGACATGCAGAGGGATGCAACCAGGGGATGGAGAGTACCAGGACAAGCAGAAGGAAGTAACCAGGAGATGAGGAGTACCAGGATAGGCAGAGTGATGCAAAAAGGGGATGAGGTGTACCAGGACAAGCAGAGGGATGCAAAAAGTGGATGGGAAGTACCAAAACAGGCAGAGGTATGCAAAAAGAGGATGGGGAGTACCAGGACAAGCAGAGGGAAGCAAATAGGGCATGAGGAGAAACAGGACAGACTGAGGAATGCAACCAGGGAATAGGGAGTACTAGAACAAGCAGTAGGATGCAACCAGGGGATGGGGAGTATCAGGAGAGGAAGAGAGAATGCTACCAGCATATGGGGAGTACCAAGACAGACAGAAAGATGAAACCAGAGGATGAGGAATACCAGAAGAGCCAGAGGGATGCAACCAGGGGATGGAGTGTGCCAGGACAGGCAAAGGGATGCAAACAGGGGATGAGGAGTACCAGGATAAGAAGAGGGATGCAACCAGGGAATGGGGATTATCAGAAGAGGCAGAGGGATGAAAAAAGGGGATGAGGAGTAGCAGGACAGGCAGAGGGATGCAACCAGGGGAGGAGGAGTACCAGAACAGGCAAAGGATTGCAACCAGGGGAAGAGGGGTACCAGGACATTCAGAGTGATGCAACCAGGGGATGAGGAGGACCAGGACAAGCAGAGGGATGAAAATAGGGGATAAGGAGTGCTAGGACAGGCAGAGGGATGCAACCAGGGGATGGGGAGTACTAGGAAATGAAAGGGATGCAACCAAGGTTTGAGGAGTTCCAGGACAGGCAGAGTGATGCAAACAGTCGTTGTGGATGCACCCAGTGGTTGGGGAGTACCAGAAAAAGCAGAGCCATTAAAATAGAGAATGGGGAGTACCAAGACAGGCAGAGGGATGATACCAGGGTACGCAAAGTACCAGGACAGGCAGGAGGATAAAATCAGAGAATGAGGAGTGCCAGGACAGGCAGAGGTATGCAACCAGGGGAGGAAGAGTACCAGGACAGGCAGAGGGAAACAACCAGGGAATGAGGAGAAGCAGAGTGAAGTAACAAGCTGATGAAGAGAACCAGGACAGGCAGAGGGATGCAACCAGGAGAGAAGGGGTACTAGGACATGCAGAGGGATGCAACCAGGGGAGGAGGAGTACCAGGACATGCAGAGGGATGCAACCAGGGGAGGAGGAGTACCAGGACATGCAGAGGGATGCAACCAGGAGATGGAGAGTACCAGGACAAGCAGAAGGAAGTAACCAGGAGATGAGGAGTACCAGGATAGGCAGAGTGATGCAAAAAGGGGATGAGGAGTTCCAGAAGAAGCAGAGGGATGCAAAAAGGGGATGGGAAGTACCAAAACAGGCAGAGGTATGCAAAAAGAGGATGGGGAGTACCAGGACAAGCAGAGGGATGCAAACAGGGGATGAGGAGAACCAGGACAGACTGAGGAATGCAACCAGGGAATGGGGAGTAGGAGCACAAGCAGCTGGATGCAACCAGGGGATGGAGAGTACCAGGACAGGCAGAGGGATGCAAAAAGGGGATGAGTAGTATCAGGAAAAGCAGAGGGATGCAAAAAGGGGATGGGAAGTACCAGGACAGGCAGAGGGATGCAACCAGGGGAGCAGCAGTACCAGGACAGGCAGAGGTTTGCATAAAGAGGATGGGGAGTACCAGGTCAAGCAGAGGGATGGAAATAGGGGATGAGGAGTACCAGGAAAGACAGAGGAATGCAACCAGGGAATAGGGAGTACTAGATCAAGCAGCAGGATGCAACCAGGGGATGGGGAGTACCAGGAGAGGAAGAGAGAATGCTACCAGTGTATGGGGAGTACCAAGACAGACAGAAGGATGAAACCAGAGGATGAGGAATACCAGAAGAGCCAGAGGGATGCAACCAGGGGATGGAGTGTGGCAAGACAGGCAAAGGGATGCAAACAGGAGATGAGGAGTACCAGGATAAGAAGAGGGATGCAACTAGGGAATGGGGATTATCAGGAGAGGTAGAGGGATGAAAAAAGGGGATGAGGAGTACCAGGACAGGCAGACGGATGCATCTAGGGGAGGAGGAGTACCAGGACAGGCAGAGTATTGCAACCAGGGGATAAGGGGTACCAGGACATTCAGAGGGATGAAAGAAGGGCATGGGGAGTACTAGGACAGGCAGAGGGATTCAACCATGGAAGGAGGAGCAGCAGGACAGGGAGAGTGATGCAATAAGGGGATGAGGAGGACCAGGACAAGCAGAGGGATGAAAATAGGGGATAAGGAGTGCTAGGACAGACAGAGGGATGCAACCAGGGGATGGGGAGTACTAGGAAATGAAAGGGATGCAACCAAGGTTTGAGGAGTTCCAGGACAGGCAGAGTGATGCAACCAGTGGTTGGGGATGCACCCAGTGGTTGGGGAGTACCAGGAAAAGCAGATGGATGCAACCAGGGGATTGGGAGTACAAAGACTGGCAGAGGGATGATACCAGGGCACGGGGAGTACCAGGACAGGCAGAAGAATAAAATCAGAGAATGAAGAGTACCAGGACAGGCAGAGGGAGGCAACCAGGGAATGGAGAGTAACAGGAGAAGTAGGGAAGTAACCAGCAGATGAAGAGAACCAGGACAGGCAGAGGGATGCAACCAGGGGAGGAGGAGTACTAGGACATGCAGAGGGATGCAACCAGGGGAGGAGGACTACCAGGACATGCAGAGGGATACAACCAGGGGTGGAGGATTACCAGGACATGCAGTGGGATGTAACCAGGGGATGGAGAGTGCCAGGACAAGCAGAAGGAAGTAACCAGGAGATGAGTAGTACCAGGACAGGCAGGAGGGATTCGTATCCTCATGCCCGGTTGCATACCTTTATCGTCATGGGATCCTCACTCCTGGTGGCATCCCGCTGCCTGTCCCAGTACCGCGCTCAAGCTCTCTCCCCGAACCCCTTGTTGGCAAATCCCTCGTCATTTCCGGGTACTCTGCCAATCCGCTTTGTGCATCCCTCTGTAGGTCCTGGTACTCCTCAACCCTTGGTTGCATTCCTTTCCTTTCCTAGTATTTCCCATTCCCTGGTTGCATCCCTCTGTCTGTCCTTGTACTCCTCAACCCCAGGTTGCATCCCTCTGCATGTCCTGGTACTCCCCTACCCCTGTTGCATCCCCTGCTTGTTCTGGTATGCGCTCCCCTGGGTGCTGCAATCCTCTCGACCTTGAGTCGGTATCCTCACCCCTGGTTCATCACCTCTGCGTCCGTGGTACTCCTCATCCCTGGTTGCATCCCTCCTGCCCTGTCCTGTACCCTCAACCCTGGTGCATCCCTCGTTTGTCCTGGTAGTCTCCATCCCTTAGCTGCATCCCTCTAACTGGCCTGGTACTCCCTATCCCCTGGTTGCATCCGTCTGCTTGTCCAAGTAGTCCCCATTGCCTGATTGCATCCCTCTTCCTGTCATGGTATTCCTCATCCCCTGGTACATCCCTCTGCTTGTTCTACTGTGACCCCTTGCCGTGGTGCAGTCCCTCTGTTTGTCCTGGTACGCCTCATCCCCGGTTGCATCCCTCTGTTGTCCTGGTACTCGTCCTCATCCCCGGGGGCATGGAACTCCTGTGTTCCTGTAGTCCCCATACCCCTTTTCTTCCGCTGCTCTGCCGGTATTCTTTATCCCCTGGTTGCATCCCTATTCCTCCCTTGGTATTCCTCATTCCCTGATTGCATCCCTCTACTACCGATCGTCATCGTGGATCTCATGCTGCCGACTCCCGTCTCTGTTGCATGCCCTCGCCGCTCCGATACGCCTCATCCACTGTTGCATTGTGCAACCTCGCTCTCTCAGTAGATTCCTTGCATCACTCTCTCCTAGTACTCCCACCTCTGGTTGATCCCATCTTCTTGTTCTTTAAGTCCCATCCCTTTGTTTGCTCCTCTGAGTGGCCTGGTACTCCCCTGTCCCATTATTGCATTCCTCCTGCTTGTCGAAGTAGCTCTTCCCCATTCCCCTGGTTGAATCACGCTCGCCTGTCCCTGGTACGATACTGTCCCCAATTCCCTGGTTGCCACCTCTGCCCTGTCTGGCACTCCTCATTCCCTGGTTGCATTCCTCTGCTGTCTGCTGTCAACAGTACAACACCCTTATCCACTGGTTACATCCCTTTTCTTGGCTGGTACCCCCCATCCGCTGGTTGCATCCCTCGTACTGGCCTCGTACTACCCATACCCTGGTTGCGTCACGCTGTTTGTTTCTGGTACTCCCCATCCCCTGGTGGTGTCGTTCTTCCTGTCTTCCTACTCCTCATTCCCTTCTTGCATTCCTCTGCTTGTTCTGGTACTCCTCATCCCCTGGTTGCATGCCTCTGACTGGCCTGGTACACCTCATCCCCTGCTTGCATCCTCTGCCTTTCAGAGTATCACCACCCCCTGGTTTGCCCTCCATGCTGCTTTCCTTATAGTCCCCATCTTTTTGTTGCATCCCTCTGACTGGCCTGGTACTCCCTGTCCCCTGATTGCATCCCTCTGCTTATCCAAGTACTCCCCATTTTCTGGTTGCATTCCTCTGCCTGTCCTGGTATTCCTCATTCCCTGGTTGCATTCCTCTGCTTGTCCTGATACTCCTCATCCACTGGTTACATCCCTTTGCTTGGCTGGTACCCCCCATCCCCTGGTTGCACCCCCTCTTAACCTGGCCATGGATTACCACATACCCTGGTTGCATCTGCTGCTTGTCCTGTGTACTACTCACTCATTCACCACCGTTGGGTGTATTTTTCTTCCTGTTCTCATACCTCAGTTGCCTGCTTGCAATTCCCTCTGCTTGTCTGGTACTCTCTCTATCTCCTGGTTGCATCTCCATCTGTTTCGTTCCCTGGTACGACCTCAATCCACTTGGTTGCAATCCCTGCTGCTTGCCTGGTAACTTCTCCCCATCCCCTGGTGCATCCAGCTGCCGTCCGGTACTCCTCAAAATCTCTTGGTTGCAGGCTCCCTCTGCCTCTCATGGTACTCCTGATCCCCTGGTTGTATCCCTGTGCCTGCCCTGGTACTGCTCATCCCTGATTGCATCCCTGTCCCTGTCCTGGTACTCCTCCCCTGGTTGTATCCCTCTGCTTATTCTGGAACTCTCATCCCATGGTTGCATGCTTCTGCCTGTCCTGATACTCCTCATCCCATGGTTGCATCCTTCTGCCTGTCCTGGTGCTCCCCATCCACTGTTTGCATCCATGTGCCTGTCCTGGTACTCCTCATCCCCTGGTTTTATTTCTCTCCTGGTCCGGCTCTACTCTTCGTCCCCTGGCGCATCTTCTGACTGCCTCTACTCGCGCCATCCCCTTGTTGGAACCCACTGCAGGTCCTGGTACTCCCCATCCTTTTTTTGCATCTCTTTGTCCTGGTACTCTTAAACCCCTGGTTGCATCCTGCTGCTTGTCCTAGTACTCCCCATTCCTTTGCTGCATCCCTGTGCCTGTGCTGGTATTTCCTATCCCCTTGTTGCTTCCCTGTGTGTGTACTGGTACTCCTCAACATGTGGCTACATCCCTTGCCTATTCTAGTACTCCCCATTCCCTGGTTGCATCCCTCTGTCAGGCCTGGTACTCTTCATCTCCTGGTTGCATCCCTCTGCTTGTCCTGGTACGCCCCCATGCCCCGGGTTACATCCGATGCTGTAGTGGTACTCCACATCCCCTGATTGCATACGACTCCCTGTCCTGCTACTCCCCATATCCTTGTTGCATGCCTCTGCCTGTCCTGGTACTCCCTCCTCTGGTCGCAATCCTGTGCCTGTCCTGGTACTCTCCTCTTCCCTGGTTGCAGCCATGCATCTTTTCCTCCTCTCTTGTACTCTCTCGCAGCATCCCCTGGATACTTCCCTCTGCTTGTCCTGGTAATCCATAACTCCATGGTGCATCCCTCTGCTTATCCTGGTTCTCCTCATCCCCTAGTTGCATCCTTCTTCTTGTCCTTGTTCTCCCCTTCCCCTTGGGGCTAAAATATCCGTTTCTCCGCGTGGGACTCCTCTCCACGGTTTATCCGTTCCGCTTGTCCTGGTACTCCCCATTCCCTGGGTGCATCCCTCTGAGTGGTCGTGGTTCATTTATGTCTCTTTCCTTATCCCCTTATTGCATTCCTCTGCCTGTCCTGGTACTCCTCTTCCCCTGGTTTGCAATGCTCTGCCTGTCCTGGTTCTCCCCATCCCCTGGTTGTATGCCTCTGCCTGTCTTGGTAATCCCTAACCCCTGGTTGCATCCATCTGCCTGTCCTGGTACTCCTCATACAATGGTTGCATCCTTTGCTTCTCTGTCACCCCAGCCACTAGTTTTTCACCCTCGGCTTGTCCGGTACGCCATATCCCCTGGGTTGCATCCATTCTGACTGTCCTGGTACTACCTCATAACCCTGGGTGCATCCATCTACCATCGCCTGGTACTCCGCCATCGCCCTTGTTACATCCCTTGGCTGTCCTGGTACTCCTCATCCTCAGGTTTCATCCTTCTGCCTGTTCTGGTACTTGCCATACCCTGATTACATCCCTCTGCCTGTCCTGGTACTCCTCCTCCCCTGGTTGCATCCTTCTGCCAGTCCTAGTACGTTCTGCCCATGTCCTTATTCCATTCTTCTGTCTTCCTGGTACGTCCTACATCCCTGTTGCAATCCTCTGCCTGCCCTGGTACTCCTCTTCCCCGGGTTCGATCCCCTTCACCTCTCCTGATACTCCCCATTCCCTGGTTGCATCCCTCTCCTGTCCTGGTACCTCTATTCTGTGATATCCCTCTGTGTGTGCTGGTACTCCCCATTCTCTTGTTGCTTCCCTCTGTCTGTGCTGCTCTTTGTCAGACCCTGGTTGCATCCCTCTGCATGTCCTTTATCTCCCCATTCCTTGGTTGCATCCCCCTGCTTGTGCTGTACACCCCATGGGCCATGGGTTTGCATCCGTATGCCTGTCCTAGTACTTTTCATACTCTGGTGCATCATCCCTCTGCCTGTCCTGGTCCTCCTCATACCCTAGATGAATCCTTCTGCCTGTGCTGGTACTCCTCACCCCCTTGTTTCATCCCTCTGCCTCTCATGGTAATCCCCATTCCCTGGTTGTATCCTTCTTCTTATCCTGGTACTCCACAACCCGCAATAGCATTTTCCTAAGCATTCCTCCTGAATGGCTGCCTACTACTCCGCATCCCCCGTGGTTGCATTCCTCTTCTTCCTATTAATCCTCATTCCCCGGATCATCCCACTGTCTGCCCTGTTACGCTTCTCTCCCTGGGTTGCATCCCTACTGCCGGTCCTCGCACTCCTCATTCTCTGATTTTATTCTTCTGCCTGTCCTGGTACTCCCCATAACCTGGTATCATCCCTCTGCCTGTCTTGTTACTCCCCATCACCTGGTTGCATCCTTCTGCTTTTCCTGGCACTCCCCAACCACTGGGTGCATCCCCAACCCACTGGTTGCATCATTCTGCCTGTCCTGGAACTCCTCAAACCTTGGGTGCAAAATCCCGATCATCCCGAGTACTACTCAAACATCCCCTGGGTTGCATCCCGTCCCTGTACCCCCTGTCCTAGTACTTTCTAAATCCCCTACGTTCATCCTCTCTTTGTCCTGTCCTCCTCATCCCCTTATTGCATCATCAACTCGCGGCCCGATCCCTGACACTGCCTCCTTTCCATGGGTGCATCCCTCTGCCTGTCCTATACTCCCTCTCTCGCTCTCGGCCTCCCCCCAGCCCCTTCTTTCATCCATCTGCACGTCCTGGACTTCCTCATCCCTGGGTGCAATCCTCTGCCTGTCCTGTCTCCGTCCTCCCTGGTTGCCATCCCTCTGCCTGTCCTGGTTCTCCTCATTCACTGGTTGCTTCCCGCTGCTTCTCCTGTTACTCCCCATCCCCTGGTTGCCTCCTTCTGCCTGTTCTGGTACTCCCCAATCCCTGGTTGCATCCCTCTTCCTTTCCTGGTAACATCCATCCATGGTTGCCTACCTCTCCATATCCTGGTAACGCCTCAAATCCTTGTGGCAGGCCTCTCCTGTCCGGTACTCTCCATGCCGTTTGTGCAGTCTTGGTGTGTGATCGTACTCCCCACCCTTTGATGGTTCCCTCGCGGTCCTGCCTGGTACTTCCCATCAACTGGCTGCATCTTTTGTCTAGTCTGGTTCTTACTGTCTCCGCAACCCCGGCTTGGTATCCCGCCCCTGCATGTCTTGTTATCTCCCATCCCTTGATTGCATCCCTCTGCTTGTGGCTGGTACTCTCCATGCCCTGGTTTCAATCCCGTGCCTGTCATGGTTACTCCCCTATCCGCTGGTTGTATCCCTCTTCCTGTTCCTGGTACGCTCATCCATGGTTGCATCCCTCTTCCTGTCCTAGTACTCCTCATCCCTGGTTGCATTCTTCTGCCTGTGCTTGTACTCCTTATCCCTGGGTTGCATCACTCTGCTTCTCCTGGTACTCCTCATCCCCGAGTTGCATCCTTCTGCCTATCCTGGTCCCCTCATCCCCTGGTTGCATTCCTTCTGCCTGTCCTGGACGCCTCATCCCTTTTTTTTCTCTGTTTGCTGTCTCCTGATAATCCTCAACCCTGCTTAAAAAAAAAAAAAAAAAAAAAAAAAAAAAAAAAAAAAAAAAAAAAAAAAAAAAAAAAAAAAAAAAAAAAAAAAAAAAAAAAAAAAAAAAAAAAAAAAAAAAAAACAAAAAAAAAAAAAAAAAAAGAAAAAAAAAAAAAAAAAAAAACAAAAAAAAAACAAAAAAAAAAAAAAAAAAAAACATCCCGCTTTCCTACCCTGGTACTCCTCTCCACGTTTGGCATCCCTCTGTCTGTCCTAGCATCCTTATCCCCTATTTCATCCCTCTGCTTGTCCTGGTCCTCCTCACCCCTTATGGCATCACCTCCCTGTCCTGCTGCTCCTCTTCCATGGTTGCATCCCGCTGCTGCCGTCCTAGTCTCCCCACCCCCTTCTTTCATCCCTCTGATTTTCCTGGTACCCCTCATCCCCTGGTTGCAATCTTCTGCCAGTCCTGGTACCCCCCCTCATCTCCCTTTTTCACCCCTACCTCTCCTGATAACCCCATTCCCTGTTGCATCCCTTTCTTTATCCCTGGTACTCCTCATCCCTTTTGCATCCTTTGCCGCTCTGCCACACTCCATCCTGGTTGCATCCCTCGGCTCTTCTGGTATCCTCACTCTGGTTTCTCTTCATCCTTCTGTCTGTCTTGGTACTCCTCACACTGGTAGCATTCTCTCTTCCTCTCCTGGTACTCCCCATCCCCTGGTTGCATCCTGCTGCTTGTCTGAGTACTTCCCCTATTCCCCTGGTTGCATTCCTCTGTCTTTCCTGCCTGGTACTCCCTCATCCCCTATTGCATCCCCTGCTGACCTGGTACTCCCCATCCCTTTTTGCAACCTCTCTGCCTGTCCTGGTACTGCTGCTCCCCTGGTTGCATCCCTCTGCCTGTCCAGGTACTCTCCATCTCCTGGTTGCATCCAGCTGCTTGTGCTCCTACTCCCCATTCCCTGGTTGCATTCCTCAGTCTGTCCTGGTTCTCCTTCATCCCCGATTTGCATCCCCTCTGCTTTCCTGCTTGCTACTACTCCTCATCCCCTTTTGATCACTCTGCCTCTGCCTCCTGGTACTCCTCATCTCCTGTTGACTTTCCTATCTTCCTGTCCTGGTCTACTCTCCATCCCCTTTTGCATCCTCTGCATGTCTGGTACTCCTTCCCTCCCTGGTGCACCCTCTGCATGTCCTGTACTCCTCCTCCCCTGGTTGCATCCTCTGCCTTCCTGGTTCTCTTCATCCCGTCTTTTCATCACTGCTTCCCTCATTCCCTGGGTTTTTCCCTCTCTGCCCTGTCCTGGTACTGTTCATCCCTGGTTGCATCCCTCTGCCTGTCCGGCACTCCCATTCTCTGATTTTTATTCCTTCTGCCTGTCCTGGTACTTGGTACCCTGGTATCATCCCTCTGCCGTCTTGTACTCCCCATCCCCTATTTTCCATCCTCGCTTTTCCTGGTACTCCCCAACCCTGGGTGCATCCCACAGGATGTTGCACACTGCCTGTCCTGGAACTCCTCAAACCTTGGTTGCATCCCTTTCATGTCCTAGTACTCTACCCACTCCTGGTTGCATCCCTCTGTCTGTCTAGTACTCCTTATCCCTATTTTCATCCTCTGTTGTCCTGTACTCCTCATCCATGTGCAATCACTCTGGCCTGTCCTGCTACTCCTTCCCTGGTTGCGTCCCTCGGCCTGTTCTAGTACTCCTCCTGCTCCCCCATCTTCTTCTTTCATTCCTCTGCATGTCCTGGTACTCCTCATCCCCTGGTTGCAATCCTCTGCCTCTTCTGGTACTCTTCCTCCCCTGGGTGCACCCCTCTGCCTGTCCTGGTTCTCCTCATCCGCTGTTACTTCCCTTCTTTTCTCCTGTTACTCTACCCCTTCCTGTTGCCCCGTTGCCTGTCCCTGGTACTCCCCATTCCCTGTTGACCCTCTTTCCTTTCCTGGTACATTCCATCCACTGGTTGCCTACCTCTGCCTATCTTGGTACTCCTCATTCCCTGGCGGCATGCCTCTTCTCTCCTGGTTCTCTCCATGCCTTTGTTGCATCCCTTGGCATGTCATCCCCATCCTTTTGATGCTCCCCTTGGTCTGTCCTGGTACTCCTCATCCCCTGGTTGCATCTCTTGGTCGTTCTGGTACTCCCTCAACCCCTGCTTGTATCCCCTCTGCTTCCTTATCTCCCATCCCTGATTTCATCCCTACCCACGCTTGTTTCTGGTAATCCCCATGCCCCTGGTTGATCCCTCTGTGCCTGTACCTGTTACTCCTAATCACTGGTCGTATCCCTCTGCCTGCCTGCTCCTCACAGGTGAATCCCTCCCTCCGATACTTCCATCTGTTTGCATCATCTCTTCTGCCTTGTGCTTGATTATGGCGGGTTGCATCCACTGTGCTTGTCCTGTACTCCATCCGGGAGTCTCTGATTCTGCTCTATTCTGGTTGCATCCTTCTGCCCTATCCGTGTCCTCCTCTCCCCTGGTTTGCATCCTTATGCCTGTCCGGGTAACTCCTCTCATTTCACCTCTGCCCATTATCTGATAATACTCGCTACTGACTCCCCATCGGATTGATCACCTCTTTATCCTGTTGCTACCACTCATCCCCATGTTTGCACTTTCGCCTTCCTCACACACTCCATCCCTGGTTTGCATCCCTCTGTGCTCGTCTGGTATCCGCATCCTCTGGGTTTCTTCACCTCTTGTCTGTCTTGGTACTCCCTCATACCCTTAGTAAGCATGCTCTCTTTCTGTTGGCTCTCTATCCCCATCCCCTGGTGTATCCGGTGCTTTCCTCATACCCCAGTCCCTGTTTGGCATTCCTCAGTTGCCCTGTACTCCTCATCCCCCGATTGCATCCCTCTGCGTTTCCTGTATTCCTCCCCATCCGCGTTTTTGCATACCTTTGCCCTGTCCTGCTACTTGTTCCGCCCTTTTGCATCCCTGCCTCTGTACCTAATCTGGTACTACTCATCTCCTGCTTACTTCCTTCTGCTTGTCTGGCACCTCCTCCCCTGGGTACTCTCCACTGCATGCTAGGTATCCATCACCCCTGGTTGGATCCTACTCTGACATATCCTGCTACGTCCGTCCTCCATGTTGCAATACCCTGCCTGTACAGATTCCTGTCATCCACTCTCCCTCACTGGTTTCAACTCTCTGTGTCCTTCTCCTTTCATCTGCTGGTTCTATCCTACTTCCCTTTACTCATCTCTACTCCCATTCCCTGGTTGCCTCCCTCTGCCTGTCCTGGTACTCTTCATCTCTGAGTTTATTCTAGGCTCTCCTGGACTCTTCTTGAACCCTGTACTGGATATCCCTCTTGCCAGTCTTTGTAAGCTCCCCCATCCCCGGTTGCACCAATCTGCTTTTCCTGGTACTTTCCCCAACACTGGGTGCAATCCCCAACCACCTGGTGCGTCACGCTGCCCTGCCTTGGACGCCTCAATCTTGGTTGCCACATCCCTTTCATGGTCCTCAGTTATCTCCATCCCCTGGTTGCATACCCTCGGTCTGGTCCTACCGCACTCCTTTATCCTTTTCATTCCCTCTCTGCGTGTCCTGGTCCTCCTCATCCCCTTATTGCAATCATCTCCTGTCCTGCTGCTCCCTCCTTCCATGTTCATCAATCCTGACCTGTACTTAGTATACCCCATCGCCCTCTTTTGATCCCCCCTCTGAATGTCCTGGTCCCTTATTCCCCTGGTTGCAATACTCTGACACTGTTCCTGCGTACTCCTCACCTCCCCTGGTTGCATCCATTTCCTGACGCTCCTGGTTCCTCATCTCTTTTCGCATAAACCCTTGCCTATCATGATAATCCCCATAACAATCCCTGGTTGC
>NC_067149.1:66025671-66048237 GCF_903995435.1 Acomys russatus | reverse complement strand
CTGCTCATCCCCCTTTCTTGATCCCTCTGCCCTGTCCTGGTACTCTCCTTTTCCTGGTTGCATCAGCTGCTTGTGTCCTACTCCCATTCCTGGTTGCCATTCTCAGTCTGTCCTGGTTCTCCTCATCCCCTATTTGCATCCCTCTGCTTGTCCTTGTACTTCCCATCCTCTTTTTGCATACCTCTGCCTGTTTTGGTACTTTCCCATCCTTTGTGCATACCTCTGCTTTCTTCTGGAATTCCTCATCCCTTTTTTTGCATCACTCTGCCTATCCTGGTACTCCTCTCTCCTGGTTTGCTTCCTTCTGCTTGTCTGGTACTCTCCATCTCCTGGTTGCATCCCTCTGCATGTCCTGGTACTCCTCCTCCCCTGGTTGCATCCCTCTGCATGTCCTGGTACTCCTCCTCCCCGGGTTACATCACTCTGCCTATCCTAGTACCCCTTCTCTCCTGGTTGCATCCCTCTGCCTGTCCTGGTTCTCTTCATCAGCTTGTTACTTCACTCTGCTTCTCCTCATTCCCTGGTTGTTTCCCTCTGCCTGTCCTGGTACTCTTCCTCCCCTGGTTGCATCCCTCTGCCTGTCCTTGCACTCCTCATTCTCTGATTTTATCCTTCTGCTGTCTGGTCTTTGCGTACCCTGGTATTCATCACCTCTTCCTGTCTTGTACTCCCCATCCCTATTTTTCCCTCTGCTTTTCCTTGTACTCCCCAAGCCCTGGGTGCATCCCCAACCACTGCTTGCATCACTCTGCCTGTCCTGGAACTCCTCAAACCTTAGTTGCATCCCTTTCATGTCCTACTACTCCCCATCCCCTGGTAGCATCCCTCTGTCTGTCCTAGCACATCCTTATCCCTCTTTTCCCCATCCCTCTGCTGGTCCTGTCCTCCTCATCCCTGGTTGCAATCACTCGTGAATGTCCTGTGGTACTCCCTCTCCCCTGGTTGCAAATCCTTTGCCTGTCCTGGTACTCCGCCTCCCCTGGTTGATCTCTTTGCCTGTCCTGCTACTCCTCATCCCATTTTCATCCCTCTGACTCTTTGATAAATCCCCATTCCTGGTTGCATCCTTCTTCTTATCCTGGTACTCCTCATCCCCTGTTTTGCATCCCTTTGCCTTGCTGGCACACTCCATCCCTGGTGCATCCTTCTGGCTCTTCTGGTATTCCTCATCCTCTGGTTTATTCTTTCCTGTTCTGTCTTGGTACTCCCATATGCTGGTAGCATTTCTCTCTCTTCCTCTCCTGATACTCCCCATCCCCTGGTTGCATCCTACTGCTTGTTCTAGTATCCTATTCTCTGGTTGCATTCCTCAGTCTGGTCCTGTTTCTTCTATCCCCATTTGGCTTCCCTCTGCTTGTCCTGGTACTCCCCATCCTCTTTTTGCATACCTCTGCCTGTTTTGGTACTTCCCATCCACTTTTTGCATCTCTCTGCTTCTCCTGGTACTCCTCATCCTCTTTTTGCATCACTCTCCCTATCCTGCTAATCCTTATCTCCTGCTAACTTCATTCTGCTTGTTCTGGTACTCTCCATCCCCTGGTTGCATCCCTCTGCATGTTCTGGTACTCCTCCTCCTCTGGTTGTGTCCCTCTGTCTGACCTGGTTCTCTTCATCCCCTGGTTGCTTCCCTCTGCTTCTCCTGTTACTCCCCATTCCCTGGTTGCATCCCTCTGCCTGTCCTGGTACTCCTCATCCCATTTTTCATTCCTCTGTCTCTCCTGATATTCCCCATTCCCTGGTTGCATACTTGCCTCATCCTGATACCCTTCCTTATTTGCATCCCTTGCTATCCTGCACACTCCCATCCCCCTGATTGCATCCCTTCTGCTCTTCTGGTATCTCATCCTCTGGTTTCACCTTCTGTGTGTGGTACTCCAATACCTGGTTAGCATTCCCTCTTTCCTGTGCTGGTATCTCACACATCCCCACTGGTTCCATTCTCAGTCTTCTGGTCTGTACTTCATCCTCATTTTGCATCGATCTGTTTTCTGGTACTCGCTATCCTCTTTTGGAATCCCTCTGCCTGTCCTGGTACTCTTCATCCCCTTTTAGCATCCCTCTGCCTATCCTGGTACTCCTCATCTCATGGTTACTTCTTTCTGCTTGTCCTGGTACTCTCCATCCTCTGGTTGTATCCCTCTGCATGTCCTGGTACTCCTCCACCCCTGGTTGCATCCCTCTGAATGTCCTGGTACTCCTCCTCCCCTGGTTGCATCCCTCTGCCTGTCCTGGTTTCTCTTCATCCGCTGGTACTCTCATGCTTCTCCTGTTACTCCTCATTCCCTGGTTGTCTCCCTCTGCCTGTCCTGGTACTGTTCATCCCTGGTTGCATCCCACTGCCTGTCCTGGCAAGTCTCATTCTCTGATTTTATCCTCCTGCCTGTCCTGGTACTTTCCGTACCCTGGTATCATCCCTCTGCCTGTCTTGGTACTCCCCATTCTCTATTTTAATGCCTCTGCTTTTTCTGGTACTCCCCAACCACTGGGTGCATCCCCAAACACTGGTTGCGAATCAATGGCCTGTCCGGAATCTCAAACCTTGGTTGCATACCTTTCATTTCCTAGTACCCCATCCCTCTGGTTGCATCCTCTGTTTCCTAAGCACTCCTTATCCCCTATTTTCATCCCTCTGCATGTCCTTGTCCTCCTCATCCCTATTGCATCACTCTCCCTGTCCTGCTGCTCCTCATTCCATGGTTGCATCCCTCTGCCTGTCCTAGTACTCCCCACCCCCTCCTTTCTCCTGATTTTTCTGGTACCCCTCATCCCCTGGTTGCAATCTTCTGCCAGTCCTGGTACCCCTCATCCCCTTTTTTCATCCCTCTACCTCTCCTGATAATCCCCATTCCCTAGTTGCATCCCTCTTCTTATCCTGGTACTCCTCATTTCTGTTTGCATCCTGCCTGTCCTGGCCACACTCCATCTCTGGTTGCATCCTCTGGCTCTTCTGGTATTCCTCCTCTCTGGTTTCGTCCTTCTGTTTGTCTTGGTACTCCTCATACACTGGTAGCATTCTCTCTTCCTCTCCTGATATTCCCCATCCCCTGGTTGCTTCCTGCTGCTTGATCTAGTACTCCCTATTCCCTGGTTGCATTCCTCTGTCTTTCCTGGTACTTCTCATCCCCTATTTGCATCCCTCTGCTTGACCTGGTACTCCCCATCCTCTTTTTGAAAACCTCTGCCTGTCTGTACTGCTGCTCCCCTGGTTGCAATCCTGCCTGTCCTGGTTTCCCATCTCCTTTTGCATCCCTCGCTTTTCTCTGATACTACTCCATCCCCTTTTGTTTCCTCTGCCTGTCCTGGTACTCTCCATCTCCTGGTTGCATCCTGCTGCTTGTGCTCCTACTCCCCATTCCCTGGTTGCATTCCTCAGTCTGTCCTGGTTCTCCTCATTCCGGATTTGCATCCCTCTGCTTGTCCTGCTACTCCTCATCCCCTTTTTGCATCACTCTGCCTATCCTGGTACTCCTAATCTCCGGGTTACTTCCTTTTTCTTGTCCTGGTACTCTCCATCTCCTGGTTGCACCCTCTGATGTCTGGTACTCTCCTCCCTGTTGCATCCCTCTGCCTGTCCTGGTACTCCTCCTCTTCTGGTTGCATCACTCTGCCTGTCCTAGTTCTCTTCATCTGCTGGTTAATTCCCTCTGCTCCTCCTGTTACTCCCCATTCCCTGGTAATTTTCATCCCCTGGTTGCATCCCTCTGCCTATCCTGGCACTTCTCATTCTCTGATTTTTTCGTTCTGCCTGTCCTGGTACTCCTGGTACCCTGGTATCATCCCTCTGCCAGTCTTGGTACTCCCCATCCCTTGGTTGCATCCCTCTGCTTTTCCTGGTACTCCCCAACCACTGGGTGCATCCCCAACACTGGTTGCATCATTCTGCCTGTCCTAGAACTCCTCAAACCTTGGTTGCATCCCTATCATGTCCTAGTACTCCCCATCTCCTGGTTGCATCCCTCTGTCTGTCATAGTACTCCTTATCCGCTATTTTTGTCCCTGTGATTGTCCTGGTACTCCTCATCCCCTGGTTGCAATCCACTGCCTGTCCTGCTACTCCTCGTTCCCTGGTTGCATCCCTCAGCCGGTTCTAGTACTCCCCATCTCCTTCTTTCATCCCTCTGCATGTCCTGATACTCCTCATCCCCTGGTTGCAATCCTCTGCCTTTTCTGGTACTCCTCCCCTGGTTGCATCCCTCTGCCTGTCCTGGTTCTCCTCATGTGCTTGTTTCTTCCCTCTGCTTCTCCTGTTACTCCCCATTCCCTGGTTGCCCCCATCTGCCTCTCCTGGTACTCCCCATTCCCTGGTTACCTCCCTCTTCCTTTCCTGGTACATTCCATCCACTGGTTGCCTATCTCTGCCTATCCTGGTACTCCTCATTCCCTGGTGGCATGCCTCTCCTGTCCTGGTACTCTCCATGCCTTTGTTGCATCCCTTGGAGTGTCATCCCCATCCCTTTGATGCTCCCCTCTGTCTCTCCAGGTACTGCTCATCCCCTGGTTGCATCTCTTGGTCTCTTCTGGTACTCCTCAACCCCTGCTTGTATCCCTCTGCATGTCCTTTATCTTCCATCCCTTGGTTGCATCCCACTGCTTGTTCTGGTACTCCCCATGCCCTGGTTGCATCCCTGTACTTCTACCTGGTACTCCTAATCCCCTGGTTGTATCCCTCTGCCTGTCCTGGTACTCCTCATCCCATGGTTACATCCCTTTTCCTATCCTAGTACTTCTTATCCCTGGTTGCATTCTTCTGCCTGTGCTTGTACTCCTCATCTGCGGGTTGCATACTCTGCTTGTCCTGGTACTCCTCATCCCCGAGTTGCATCCTTCTGCCTATCCTGGTCCTCCTCATCCCCTGGTTGCATCCTTCTGCCTGTCCTGGTATTCCTCATCCCCCTTTTCATCCCTCTACTTCTTCTGAAAATCCCCATTCTCTGATTGCATCCCTCTTCCTATCCTGGTACTCCTCATCCCCTGTTTGCATCCCTTTGCCTGTCCCAACACGCTCCATCCCCTGGTTGCATCCCTCTGGCTCTTCTGGTATCCCTCATCCTCTGGTTTCACCCTTTGTCTGTCTTGGTACTTCCCAATCCCCTTTTGCCTCCCTGGAGTACCAGGCCAAGGAGAAGGATGCAACCAGGGGATCAGGAGTACCAGGACAGACAGAGGGATGCAACCAGGGCATGGGGAATACTAGGAGATGCAGAGGGATACAATCAGGGGACAGGAATACCAGGCCAGTCAGAAGGATGCAACAAGGGGATGGCATTATCAGGACAAGCAGAGGGTTGCAACCAGGGAATGATGAGTACCAGGAGAGTCAGAGGGATGCAACCAGGGTTGCGGAGTACCAGGACAGGCAGAGGGAGGCAAACAAGGGAAGAGGAGTACCAGGATATGCAGAGGGATGTAACCAGGGGATGAGGAGTACCAAGACAGGCAGAGGGATGCAAATGGGGTTGCAGAGTACCAGGACAGGCAGAGGGATGCAAGCAGGTGTTGAGGAGTACCAGGACAGCAGAGGGATGCAACCAGGGGATGGGGAGTACCAGGACAGGAAGAGGATTGTAACTAGGCAAAGAGGAGTACCAGGACAGACAGAGGGATGCAACCAGGGGATGCGGCGTACCAGGACAAGCAGAGGGATGCAACCAGGGGATAGGGAGTACCAGGACATGCAGAGGGATGCAACCTGGGGTTGAGGAGTACAAGGACAGACAGAGGGATGCAACCAGGGAATGGGGAATACTAGGACCTACAGAGGGATGCAACAAGAGGATAGGAGTACCAGGAAACACAGAGGGATGCAACCAGGGGATGGGGAGTACTGGGACAGACAGAGGGATGAGACCAGGGGAAGGGGAGTACCCGGACAAGCAGAGGGATGCAACCAGGGGGTGGCGAGTACCAGGCCAGTCAGAGGGATGCAACAAAGGGATGGGGACTACCAGGACAAGCAGAGGGATGCAACCAGGGGTGTGGAGTACTAGGATAAGCAGAGGGATGCAACCAGAGGATGAGGAGTACCAGGACAGGCAGAGGGAAGCAACTAGGGAATAGGGAGTACTAGGACAATCAGAGGGATGCAACCATGGTATGGGGAGTACTGGGGCAGGCTGAGTGATGAAACCAAGGGAAGGGGAGTACCAGGACAAGCAGAGGGGATAAAACCAGTGGATGTGGAGTACAAGGACAGGCATTGGGGTGCAACTAGGGGATGGGGAGTACCAGGAAAAGCAGAGGGATGCAACTAGGGGATGGCGAGTACCAGGACAGGCAGAAGGTTGCAACCAGGGAATGGGGAGTACCAGGACAAGCAGAGGGATGCAAGCAGGGCATGGGGAGTACCCCGACAGGCAGAGGGATGCAACTAGGGGATGGGAGTACCAGGCCAGTTAGAAGGATACAACAAGGGGATGGCGAGTATCAGGACAAGCAGAGGGATGCAACCAGGGGATGAGGAGTACCAGGACAGGCCAAGGAATTCAACCAGGGGATAATGAGTTCCAGGAGAATCAGAGGGATGCAACCAGAGTGGGGGAGTACCAGGACAGGCAGAGGGATGTAACCAGGGAATGAGGAGTATGAGGACAGGCAGAGGGATGCAACGAGGGGATTGGGATAACCAGGACAAGCAGATCAATGCAACCAGGGGATGAGCAGTCCCAGGACAGGCAGAGGGATGCAACCTGGAATGTGGAGTACCAGGAGAGTCAGAGGGATACAACCAGGCTATGGGTAGTACCAGGACAAGCAGAGGGATGTAACCAGGGGATGAGGAGTTTCTGGACAGGCAGAGGGATGCAACCAGTGGATGGGGAGTACCACGGCAGGCAGAGGCATGCAACCAGGGAATGGGGAGTACTAGGACAGGCAGAGGGAGGCAACCAGTGGATGAGGAGTACCAGGACAGGCAGAGGGATGCAGCAAACGAATGGGAAGTACTAGGACAAGCAGCAGGATGCAAGCTTGTGTTGACGAGTACCAGGACAAGCAGAGGGATGCAACCAGGGGTTGGGAGTACTGGGACAGGCAGCAGGATGAAACCAAGGGAAGGAGAGTACTAGGACAGGCAGAGGGAGGCAACCAAGTGATGGCGAGTACTAGGATAGGCAGAGGGATGCAACCAGGTGATGGCTAATACCAGGACAGGCAGAGGGATGCAACCCGGGGATGGGGAGTACCAGGACAAACAGAGGGATGCAACCAGGGGATGTGCAGTACCAGGACAGGCAGAGGGATGCAACCCGGGGATTAGGAATACCAAGACAGGCAGGGGGCTTCAACTAGGGGATGTGCAGTACCAGGACAAGTAGAGGGATGCAACCAGGGGATGTGTAGTACCAGGACAGGCAGCAGGATCCAATAGGGGATGGGGAGTACCAGGACAAGCCAAGGGTTGCAACCAGGGAATGGGGAGTACCAGGACAAGTAGAGGGATACAACTAGGGAATGAGGAGTACCAATACAGGCAGAGGGATGCAACCAGAGGATGGGGAGCATCGGGACAGGCCGAGGTATGCAACCAAGGGATGGGGAGTGCCAGGATAAGCAGAGGAATGCAACCAGGGGATGAGGAGTACAAGGTCAGGCAGGAGGATGGAATCAGAGGATGAGGAGTACTAGGATGGGCAGAGAGGTGCAACTAGGGGATGAGGAGTACCAGGACAGTCATAGGAATGCAACAAGGGGATGGGGAGTAACAGTGCCGGCCGAGGGTTGCAACCTTCAGATGAGGAGTACCACGACAGGCAGAGAGGTGCAACCATGGTATGAGGAACCAGGACAGGCAGTGATTTTAATTAATTCTTCCTTGGCAGCCGACTGGATTCACACATTGATTCATGGAAACATACACACACACACACACACACACACACACACCTTTCATTTTCCACAAGACCCCACAGAGCACAGCTTCTGAAGTTGCATTCCCTCTAGAAGCCTTTGTGGTGGAATGCAGGTACCTTTTCTCCCCTGTTCTCCTACACCTATATAGGAAGCTGTGGTGTTTTGTTGTATGCTTGGAACATCAGTAAAGAGCCACAGTTTCTATAGAGTGTGGAGAGCATGAGGAGTGAAGATAAAAATACGTGTGTGTGTGTGTGTGTGTGTGTGTGTGTGTTTTAGATTCACGGGGTGGGGTGCACATGTCGATATTTGTTTATGTTGAGTGTGAAAGTTAGAGGACAATTTCAGGTGCTGTCACTCAAGTACTTTTGTTTGAAGCAGGGTCCCTCTTTGGCCTGTAACTTCACCAAGTAGGCTAGACAAAGTAGAAGCAAGGCACCCCTCTGTCACTGGGATTGCAGGTGACACCACCACACCTGACTGCGCTCTGTTATGTGTTCTGGGAGTAGAACTCAAGATAGATGTTTTATAAGAGAGCTGTCTCCTGAGCCATAACTTCTTTCTTTTTATCAGGGCACCAGTGACAATGGGTCATCCTTACATATCTCTACCGACAAACTCCCTCCCCATGGGGGGACAGGGGAGTAGATCTGCAAGGGGTGAGTTCTCAAACTCATGATCCAACCAACCTAGAACTAGATGCCAAACCATCTCAGCTTTCTGTAAAGCTAGATACCTAGTGTTAATATTTGTTAATTTGGTCTGGCTTCCTTCTGCTAGAGTACAGGTTTGTCAGGCTGTCAGGTAATAATGTCTTGAATAATAACTTACATAAGATGTTTAATGACAGCAATTACTGAAGCATTTCTTTAGTTAAGCATCATATAATTGTCTTCCCATGACATGGCAGCACAGCCAATGAAGGTCAAATCATTATCAATGAACGCAGCTCTCTAACTCAGCGAGCTTTGGCACTTAACTACTGTCAGACTGAATCAAGGTGCACGGTTGGATTTTTGCATTACAATATATTTTGTGGGCTCTGATTAACACTGATAAATAATACATGCATTGTGTATTGATTTCCATTGGTTTAAGTGGCGCTGCATGCAGCCTTGCCTTAAGGATTAGCAAAAGAGAAATTTCAACCATACATTTGAAGGAAGCTGTGTTCTGGAGAGCTCTATGCATGGCTTAGGATCCACTGGGTATCCCCCTCCCCCCTCTGAGTTTGTTTTCTACTGTTGTGAAAAACATCATGGCCAAAAGCAACTTAGAGAGAAGAAAGGGTTTATTTCACTTTATAGCCTACAACCCATCACCAGGGAAAGTCAGGGCAAGAACATGGAGGCAAGAACTGAAGCAGAGACAATGGGGAATCATTACTGCCTGGCTTGTTCCTCATGGCTTGTTTAGCCTGCTTCCCTATGCAAGCCAGGACAGTCTGCCCATGGGAAGCACAGCCCATGGTTGGTTGGACTCTCCCATATCTATCTATCTATCTATCTATCTATCTATCTATCTATCTATCTATCTATCTATCTTTCAAGAAAATGTCTTACAGACTTACCTACAGGCCGATCTGATGGAGACATTCTCCATTGGGATTCCCTCTTCCTAAATGCCTCTATCTTTCATCAAGTTGACAAAATACCAACTAGCTCACTGCCCCCAACCACCTCAGGTGTGTATCTATGTGTGTGTTTCTCTTATTCTTTTCTTTTTCTTAGCTGTAAGCAAGTATTTGAAGAGTCTTTCTTGAGAAACTACTTTATGTAAAACACAATGCTAACCTAAGTGCTAGGATTACAGAGCTTTGTTGCTCAGGGTCTCATAGGTTAGTAAGCAGTGTGTCTCAGTTGGTCTCAGCTGCTGTAACAAAACCATCATTGCTTATAAACAAGAGAATATGTCTGCCCTGTTATAGATACCGACAAGTTCAAAATGGAGACGAGACAGAGCTGAAAGCTTGATGAGAACTCTCCTCTCCCTGCCTCGGTGGACATCCCTGTCATATGGAAGAAGGGCCAGGGAGTTCTCCTGGGCTTCCCATTCATGAGCATGCCTGTCATGACGTCATGATTTCATCACATTCCATAGGCACCACTTCCTACTACTATCACCTTAGGGGATCAAATTTCAACCCATAGGGTGGTCGCAAAGCATCATCACAATAACCCATCATAAGACCAGGTTGCTTCTGATCAAGATGAAGAAACAGGGATTCACCCTCTACTGACAAAACTAAGATGCACATACTATACATAAAGTTTTAAGATATCGGATGCATGTCACCAAAGGGTAGTGATTCCTGAGGTATAATAAAAGAAGGGGAGATGACCAACTGGCCTAGCTCACTCCTGGAAAGTTACAAGACGACAGAGAGGAAACATCAGAGCCCAGTGGGCTCGGAGTCAAGGAGTCAGAGCTCAGGGTTGGAGGAGAGCATATTCAAGAATATTGGATTTTAGGGGGAGGAAGGGCCCTGGAGAGCTGAGAGGGAGACCCTTCCTACCTGCGCCAGAGCACAGATCAGCATGCATAAGTAAGGTCAAGGGAGGAACTCACTGAGACCATTAGAAGAAACTGTACCCAGAACTCAGGTAAAGATGAGGACAGGTTGGTTGCTTTCTTCCCAGCCAGAGTAGAAATTGTTCTAATCCACAGAGCAAGAGACAGACTGCTACATACTGAGGAAAAGGTCCTAAGTAAAGGCTTCTCTATCTTAGCAAGACCATGAAACTTTCTTAACATAAATGTGCCTCAAAACAAAGCCCAGCGAGAGTTATGGAATATAGAAATGCCCATACTCAATAAGGCTAAATTCTCAGTTCCTAGCATCCAATCAAATTGGTGTCAGGCATACACAAAAGTCAGGAAGCCATGCTGGGAAAATAATATAGCACAGTGTATGGAGGTATTAGGAATCCCTAAGATCTGGCAGTTTGTGCCCCCCCCCCCATGTTTATATGATGAAACTTATTTCCTAATGGGATAGTTTTTCTGCAGGTTTCCCATTAATCTGCAAGTTACATAGGATAATACAGGTTGCACTGTAGCGTCTGGGGAACACTATGCCAAAAGGTTCATCATCTCAAGGAGGATGGGACCCCCGCTTCAGCTCAGCACCAGCACCCTGCCATCCTCAGAGACCACTTTTGCTTCTAAGTCCTTGCATCTGAGCTGATCTAAGCTCCCTGCTACTCAGCCTGCAGAACTTAAGATTGACACAGCTCCTACCCAGGAAATTCAAGTGAACCCTGAGGCACCAGCATGTGGCGAGGAATCTCTAAAAGTCAGCCCTCGCATTGCAACTGTTCGCAAAGAAAAACTGGCCAATATTCACAATTCCTGGGACATATGGCGAGGCAGAGCACGTTTTAAATACCAAGAACACTCTCTCAAGACCTTCCCAAATGCTTTAGAAATTGTAGTTGGGGTTTGGATATGCATCAAAGCATGTATTTACCTGACAGACCATGGCCTGCCTAGACTCCTGCAATTCATATGTTCTTCATGGCTTAAGAGTGAATGTACGTAAGTAATTATATGTTGCGTGTACTTTGCCCCAAACTGGGGAAGGACAGAATCTCACTGAAAGGACTGGCATGCTTCTCTGAGCACAACTTTCCCCTTTTATTTGCTCAGTATGAAAAACAAACAGCAGGCATATGGAAGGAGAAGAGACGGCACTGGAAACTTTGGAAAATATTTTGTGTGGGTTTAGTTTTGGTTACACAGGACTTCACATTGTGGAGAATTTAGTGCAAGGTTTTCTTCATTCCCAGGGAATTTCCTGATGTGAGAAGTTAGCTTGTGCTGGTCCTTGAACAAACACAGCTTTGGGAGGAAAGTGGTGCTGTGCAGTAGAGGTGGATTTTGCTAACCCAAGGCCTAAGGAAAGAGAGAGATTTTATAAAATTATGCCAAACTCTTGAAAAATTTTTTTGAAATCCAAGATCTTCCTTTTTCCAATAGTTGACCTTGCTTTTTAACATATCTTTTTTATTACAAGTAGAGGCAGAAGACTGGAAAGACGGCTCAGGGGGAGAGATGATCTTCCTCAGAACCTGAGCTTGGTCCCCAGCACCCACACTGAGATAGCTATACTTCAAGGGGTCAGGTGCCTTCTTAATTAAACACTCACTTATACACAGTCACACACATTCGTTCACACATACATACATACACATACACACACATACACACTCACATGCACACATGCATATACATATAACAAAAAAATCTTTAAAACTAGATGTTAATTTGTAAAATATTAAAGGTAAATGCTCCTTTAAGTTCACTACAACTAAATCTATAGATGAGAAATCTTAAGTAATAGGAACTATGAAATGAGATGTTATAAATACGGCAGGAATAGATTATTGGTTTAACAACAACAACAAAAATGTTTGCAATACAGAGGCTGGTTGTAAATGTACCTGCTTCTAATTTTCTGATTTCTTATTATTTCCGTCCCTGTTTCTCAGGTGTCTCGTGTAATTTCTCTCCTATCATTTTTTGTTTTCACAAAGCCATTCGTCTCTGCCCATGGTATCTAAACTTCTAATTCTGCAAGAAATCTGCTCTAATTACAGGGCAGGAGGAAGACACAGTGATGGGAGGATGGAAATCTTCTTTTTGCTAGCAGCTGCAAGCACCTGACAATTCTTTAACTTTAATTTCAAAGAAAATGAAAGAGGGGATTGGTGAGCAAGCACCCTGTGCCCGGCACTGCTTCTTTATAATTAGCCAGGAGTGCGGCTTATTGATACACTGTCCTATAGCATCAAACCTACCAACAAAATGATTCATTTCCATGAAAGCATCGAAAAGGAGTTGATCTTTTCTTCTATACAAGAGTGAGTCATATCTGTTCCATGTAATCAAGCACAGGCATCACACATGCATGCTTTTCTCACTTTAAATGTTGACTTGTACAATTATTTTTTGAAACAATGTATATAATAGCACTTTTTTTTAGAACAGTGTTGATTCTGTAAAATATGAGCTCTCCTGTGAATTGATAAGCTTTGGAAAATACGAATAAAAGGGGCAGTGTCCCTGACATCCCAGGGACACCCACCACTTGTTTCTAAAATAGAAAGCACAAAACGCATTCTAATTAAGAGCTGCAATCCTGTTACTTGAAAGGTGCTTCAGGTTGGCTCTGGCGCGTGTGCTGCCCTACAGAGCAGCGACGTACAGTGAAGTGAATCTGCTCTGTGAGTAAGAGGGAGAGATCACCGCACATAAATCTGGGTGTGTGCATAATTGAGAGAGATACAGAACTGAAAATTGGGAGGGAAGGAACAAGCGATTCCTGGAATTGATGCCCATTGAATCTCTGCCCATTTCTAAAAAAGAACTGCGGGGGGAAAATCCTGGCAAAATGCTGGTTTCTATTACTTTTCATTTTCCCTTGCCAGGATGAGAACCAGATGTTCTGTGATATCGCAGTCTGTCCTTTTGGCGTTTTTGGTTGTATTAACTCCAGCAACTCCTGGAAATTGTATGTGAGAAGAGTCACAGGTAAAAACGATCCAAATTTCCTGAGACATCAGGGGCTTTTATGGGGTTGGAGGGGAACAGCAAACGTGTCTAAACACTGTTTCTTCTTTCTGTGATGTGCCCCCATTCAGATAGGTCCCGTATGCTCCTGTAACCCAGGTCATCACACAGCAAACAAACAACTGAAGAACAGCGTGTGACATCACCCCACCACCACCATGGAAGAAACCAATTTTTGTTGTTAATAAAATTGAGTCACAGCGTAAGGTGGGTGGTACAGACACAGATCTGACATATGGCAAAAATAACACACAAGTTTGCATGGAAATTAGGGTGAAGGGGCTGGGGAGATGGCTCACTGGTAAAGAGCACCCACTGTGCTTGCAGAGGACACAAGTTCTGTTCCAAGCACCCACATCAGGTGGCTCACAATCTCCAGTAACTCCCTCTCCAGAGGGTCTGACACCCTCTTCTGATGTGCTTGCTTGCCACCAAGAAGATAATGAGGTTTAGGATTCAGAGTTAAGCCCCATTGCTTTCACCTGGTGTCTCCTCAAGATGACTCAAGGGAGTAACTTCTCAGAAGTCCAGTTACACGTATCAAAGAAGATGTTCACTGCCCAGGATGATGTCATGCATGCTCAGTGTCAGATCCCACAAGAAATGCAATGCAAAGCAGTAGCATCACCTGACCATAGGGGCCCCGGCACTCTCTTGTATGCCATAGCACCTAAGCCCAGAGTCCATTAGATGGTCTGGGGGGTTGGGGTAGGAGGGGTTACTGGTAAGTACTTAGGTTAATGTGGCATGTGAGGTTTCCAAGTAATCAACAGGAGAAGACTACACCTCTGTGTATACTTACTACTGGGGTTTTTCCAAGTTTATATAAATTATATTTGTTAATAATCCTCTTGTGTCTAGAGCCCCTAGCTTGGGTGGTAGTATGCTTAGCTGGCATGAACAAAACACTGGGTTCACACCAGCACTGTATGTACCAGGCTGGTGGTGCATGCCTGTAACCCCAGCACTGGGGAGGTGGAGGAAGGAGGCTCAGAAGTTCAAGGTCATTCTGGGATACATGAAACCCTGTCTCCCTAACACTTGTATTACAGGAGGGAGACCTTAGGTTAACAAATGTCACCCACTGAGCCTACATCTGTGCTCAGATGTCACATACCCATTTAACCAAGACAGAGACAAGAATCTAGTTCACATGTGTCCTTCATGGGCTTGGTTCACGAAGTCAGACAGCCAGTCCTGAAACCTAGCAGCTTTAATAAGCCCACTGAGGACAGCTGGCCACATTCAAATGTCATTTCATTAGTAATCTAGTCAACCAAAATGTACTTACTGAGCAATTCATTGTCATTCTCCTGATTGCTAGAAATGCAGAAGGAAAAAATTATTGACTTTTGTTCTTTTAGAATTTTGTATTCAATGAGTATGAACATTAGGGGCCAATTGTAACTTGGTTTTCGGGGACCACCAGCTACCAAAAGTGACAGGGAGACCTTTTCTATTTATGGTGAAAGCTTGGTCTTAGCTTACGCTCATTCTCAACTAGCTCTTAGCTTAAATTGGTCTGTTTATATGTATCTGTGTTCTGTCAGACAGCTTGTTACCTCTCCTCAGTCTCTCAGTCCTGGAACCCTGTTTCTTCCTCCAACTGGCTGCCGAATCCTCGCACCTGATCCTTTCCCAGAGTCCCTATCTCTCCCAGACGTCCCTCCTCCCCTTCTTCCTTTGCTATGGGCTGATATTATCAGCTCTTTATTAATCATAAGGTGTTTTAGGAGTGTTTATGACTATGATGCAGAGCAATTTGAAAGAAAGTCCAGCCTGTAATCAGCTCCCTGCCTCTACAGACATCAGCATTTAAATACACAAAGACAACCTTCACACAGTACACAAAAAGATCACCCCCCCAAAGACAACCTTCACACAGTACACAAAAAGATCACCCCCCCCCAAAGACAACTTTCACACAGTGCACGAAAAGATCACCACCACCACCCCCCCAAAAGCATTTTCTTCTCCCCTGGGACTTTAAAAACCCTTTGTTTGTCATTTGAAGCTTCATGTTTATAGAAATGAAGAAGAACTGAGAAAAGTAATGTCACACTTAAGACTGTGAAGGGTAGACCATTTCAAACTGGCAAAAATCGTACTTAATGACTGGGCATAATTCTGTTTTGAACCTGAAGTGTCTCCTACAAGTTCATGGTATCAACACTTGGACCCCACCTGGGGGTCCTTTGTTGACAGATTGTGGGGTGGCATTGGTAGTCAGAGGCACTCCGGGCAGGCTTCTGCAGGTTACAGTTGCCCCGGGGTCCTGCCACCCCCTCGCTTCTTCTCCTCGCTCATGTGATCAGCCTCCCCCATGTGGGTTACTCTGCCATGAGCTGAGCACCACGCCTGCCCTGAGGTGATGATCCAAACCCTCTAGACAGGAGCCCAAATACATCTTTTCTCCCAGAGTTGTTTCTAGCAACAAGAGCATGATAAATGGGGCGTGCAGCCATGTCACCTCCCCGATTTTCTCTTAATTAGCATTGCTTCTCTGTGTTGGGGCATCAGAGTAGAATTGCATGATTTTTGCTCTACAAGAGATCATTTGCCACCTAGCATGGAATCAAATAAGGATCAACTAAGGGCAAACACAATGTGATCAAAGTCTGCTTTTCATACTCATCCTTTGTCATCTGTGGTGTGTGATTTGTTTCCCCAATAGTGACTACAGCTCTTTACCCTGGTGATACAGTTATTCCTAAATAAGTCTCCACCTGCTTAGCTCTTAAACCTACATTCTCTTTTTAGAAAGATAAGTTTGTGCTAAGGACAAGTAACAAGATAAGCCTACTAAGTTGTCTCTCCCCACCACACACACACAAACACACATGATGGCATCATGTGTTGTCTTCTCCCCCCCTGACTCCCCCAACACCTACATGGTGGCATCATGTGTTGTCTTCTCTCCCCCCACACACATGCATGTGGCATCCGCATGTCTCCACTTACATAACATGTACCCACGTGTACACCACAAACATGGTAATAAGTCAAGAGACTTTTTTTTTTAACCTATGCTGAGATTTGAGATTTTTGAGTGCTTTAGACCTTATACTTGGAATGAAACTAGACTTTTAGGATAAACAAAGCCCAGCAAATTTTGAACCCAACACCACTAATATTTAGATGTCATCAGAGTTTGGCAGAAGGGTTAGGTGAGGAAGCACACGTCTATGCATGGGCCTTGTAGGCCTGTCTCCATCTCTGAGTTTGGGACCAGGCAGAGGTAAAGGTGCTTTCTGTGATTAGACACGTACAGCCATGCCATCTAAAGCTGTTGTTGGGTGCCACTTTGGAAGATGAACAGGGCTCTTCATGCATTTTTTCCATCTTAGTTATTCAGATCCTCTCTTATTAAAAAATTGCCAAAGCCACAAGACAGTAAATTAAAAATAATTTTGCTTTGCAGCCTGATACACAGTTGCTATAAGTGAAGTGTGTTAAGTCAACTAAAAATTAAAAAGAATCCAGAGCCATGCCAGCTTTGCAGAGTAACGGTTTGTCGTGCCCTGCTTATTATTAAACAACATGTTCACACCTGCCAAAAATATAAATTATATGAGTTCTAAGCAAGTCAATTTGAACCTCAGCTAAGAAAAACGAAAGAGCTTCATCACCAACTTCAGGTAACCTGGACTCTCAGGCTCATTCGTAAGTATGACATATGTAGATACGTTGCCTCATTTGGGTAAAGTCAGAATGTTTGTGTGTGTGTGTGTGTGTGTGTGTGTGTGTGTGTGTGTGTAAGTACATGTGTAAAAGTGTAGAAACTCTAATTCCACAAAACTGAAATGGTCAATGGGATAGCTTGCAGATGCATAGAGATGGGAAATAAAAGCAACGTGTGACAACTGTAGGTAGCACAATGCAGAACAGCAAAGTAGGAAGTTAGACCCTGGTGAACACAATCGAAAATGCCCTATGTGTCTGAGAGAAATAATGGAGGTGTTAAAAAGATGTGCTGAGAAACACGAGAGGTTTGGATTCCAGGGAGTGTAGGTTAAAGTTTAGGCAGAAGCCATCTGAGTAAGCAGCACAGACATGGGAGCCCGTGGTCATGATCAGAGACACAACTGAAGAGAAAACCCTGGACTAGAAGCGACTGACATCACACTGGGAGAATCCATCTTTAAACACTCCAAGGGAAATACTGTAAACTCAAAGTTGGTGGCGATCCCTTCAACTACTGTCCATGTTTCACCTCAGTATGGATCTGTATGTGCGGTCTAGCTATGGAGAGCTGAGCGGAGAGCCCCATGTCATCTAGTAGAAGTGTTCTTCCTCTGAGGGGGAAAAAAAAACTTAAATATGTGAGAACATCAAAAGTGCAATGCGTCTATGCCATTTTGTTAAAGGCTTGGACAATTTGTAAGTAAAAATTGTAAAATGATAAATTTTAGGACACACGTTCAACAATGAAGTAAGCTAGACACATATTTATTTAAAATGACTATGTATATAAGCTTAAAAGTAAATGGCACTAAAATTATCCTGAAAGGAGCATGCTACAGAAAAGTTAATACATAGGAGTTCCTTGATCTTGATGCAAACACACCTAAACATCCCACTGTAGACTCATCCCAATGGATCTGAAACATCTGAATACATAAGTAAGCCTAGAAAACAAACAAAAACCCCAGGTATGTAACAGGAGGCAAGAAACTGTGAAAACAGATCTCATTGGAAAACTCTGCTCTGCTCCTGTTAGGAAGACTGCAATACACAATAAGTCAGATTGCTTATATTTCATTCATGTATGTATTAGAACTTAAAATTCCAGATGTTTTGAAACTTAAAATATTCATCACTTATTAATAAACATTTATTTTAAAATAATCTAAAAAACATTTGTAAAAAATTGCCTAATGAAGCAAGATTTATTCTCCCTAATGTTGATATGTACTACAATTATACTGAAAATAGGATGAACATATCACAATGCACAGTGAGTAGATATTAGCACAAATCACATAAAACTAACAAGAAAATAATATATAAAATAGAGGCAAAGTAAAGCACATTTTACCCAGCAGATAATACATGGATGATTCAACAAATGAATCTAATTAGTTAAGTATTCAAGAAAAACATATATTAGACTCATGTCAGTGACTAAAACAAACTCCAGGTTAATTACAGTTCAGTGATAAAGGAGAAAACCATATTAGGTGAAAGAAGATCTAATTATAGTAAGAGAAAGAAGCTTTAGACATAAAAACAAATAAAATTAAAGGAACATTTACTGGGGAATGAAAAGAGTGCTGTGAGCTCCTATATCAAACATGAGAATATACTGGTTTTAATTCTCGATATCTAGGTTCAATGCCCCCAAAGGACATCTGTTTAGTCCACTGCTGTAAGAGCGAAACCCCGTGTGCTCCGGCGGCACACGTGGGTGCACCAGGCATTTACTGGGCACTAGATACCCTGTTTCCCATCATCTATTTTAAATGACTTTGTTTGTGTTGAATCCCTTTCCTCCTGAATGGAGGTTCTGTCTGACGCTAGTGGAAACAAATTACAAAAAAAGAAAAAAAAAAAAAAAAAAAAGAAAGAAAAAAGAAGAAAAAGAAATACAACAAAGGTTTTCCTCACAGCTGCGTTGGCCAGATGGTGGATTTCGGCTTCTGGAAACATATTAGAAAAACCTGTTAACTTTCAAATGTGGTTCAGGCGAATGTGTCCCTGGGTCCCCTGCAAGACACAAGGCTGCTGAGTTTGAGGCTTTTGCTATCCACAGATTATGACTTTTGCCCAGCTCACCTGACCTGGACTCAGGGTCTGTCCGGCACCCTCGTGGTCGTCTCCACAGCACATGACAACAATATCTGAGCACACTGACTAAGTTGTCCTGTTTACCCTTTTCCCTGTTCATGCTCCTTGTATTCTCTGGCGCCTTTTCAGAGAACCGATATAGTCTGCAGTGGCCTCTATCCCCAGTGAAACGATGCTTTTGAAAAGGTTTGAGAACAGTAGCCTCTCTCATTGCTGGATTTTCTCCCACATGGATACCAAGAGTTAGAAGGCTCTACGCATTTGATTATAGGATAGCTACCAGCATAATATGTCATCTTTCTTATAAACAGCAAACGATTGCTGGGAGAAGAGACTCTTCGATGAATCTGCCTACAAATTGTACCAGAGAGGCCAGGATACACCTTTCATGAGTCCTCCATGCTGTGGTGGGCCTTGCAGTTGTATAGCTGTCTTTGAGGCACCCATGCTTCTATAAATAGCCCATCTTCCATTCCCTTATGAGTAACACCCACTCGTGCATGTGCCTGCACACACACACACACACACACACACACACACACACACACACACACACAAATAACAAACACAGTAAATAAGTGAAACTAAAAGAGAGTTGCCTTTGTAGGGCTAGACAGCTGGCGTCCCACCCTACTGGCACTTTCTATCTATTAAAGTTGCTCACTGACCTTCATGGTGGCCAGCTCTGATGCACTGTCCCCTCCACTTTGCAGTTTGTTCTTTATTTTCCCCAAACATGTGTTCCTTGACAGCAGGAACATCACAGCAACAGAGTGATTAGACTGAAAGCCTTGTCACATGACAACACCAACTACACAAACTTCAGACGCTTGCTGTAAGATACAGTTGGGATGGAAAAGCCAGAATGGAGTGTCTTCCCTGTGTGCATGAAACACTATGCATCACCTTGTTGAATTCCATGCCAATAGCTATCTTTATATACTTTTGTCTCATGTGTGTACAGGCCATTTTCACATAAAATGAGAGGTCAATGAGCTGTCTTACTCACTTTCATTTAAGGTCAAGCCTGGATTTGACTATACAGCCTGTGCTCTTTATCTTAACTGCTGGAGTCACTAAGGATGCATTATAAACTAATTGTTTCTCCTGTGTTCTTGGCACATTTGAAATATTGTAAGATACTAAGTATTTGAACAAATTACCCTTCCCACGTTATAAAGTTCTTAAACACTCCTTATGTTTTCTCACATTTTAATACTCTACAGTTCTAGAAACTTGTCTAGTATAGAAAAACTGTTGCATTGATGGGAAATTCTATAACATTCTATGATCTTACATGAGTTGAAGGCTAAACTTGCCAGTTAGCTTTTTGGACAAAATTGATTGCACTAATTTCTCAGTTTGTGATTTGCCTAGGGGTAATATTTCTGTTAAGAAACTGACTGAAAGCTGGGTGTGGTGGCACACACCTTTAATCCCAGCACTGGGGAGGCAGAGGCAAGAAGATCTCTGTAAGTTTGAGACCATCTTGGACCACAAAGTGAATCCAGGACAGCCAAGGCTACACAGAGAAACCCTGTTTTGAAAAATCATTAAAAAGAAATTAAGAAAGAAAGAAAGAAAGAAAGAAAGAAAGAAAGAAAGAAAGGAAGAAAGAAAGAAAGAGACTAACTGTATACCAAAGATAGGTGTACTTTAGTGCTGTGTTTATTATATTTCCCAGCTCTGGAAATTATATAAGTAAAATCACTTTTAAAAACAAAAACAAAAAACACTTACCTCAAGACCAACTCTGCCCTTGGATGTGCCTCACTGTCTTAGTTAGGGTTTCTATTGCTGTGCAAAGAATCTATGGCCACAGCAACTCTTATAAAGGAAAACAGTTCAATGGGGCTGGCTTAAAGTTCAGAGGTTTAAACTATTGTCATCATGGTGGGAAGTGTGGCAGTGTGCAGACAGACATGGTACTGGAGAGATAGCTGAGAGTTCCAGAACTATATCTGAAGGCAGCAGGAAGGGAGAGTGACACTGGGCCTGGCTTAGGCATCTGAAACCTCAGAGCACAGCCCCTAATGACACACTTCCTTCAACAAGGCCACACCTCCTAGCAGTGGCACTCCCTATGAGCCTTCAGGAGGCATTTTCATTCAAACCACAACACTCACAGAAAAGCAAGCTATGTCAAGTCAGAAAGCAGTAGTTGAGGAAAGATATGCAACATATGGTTTAAATAGGATGGTCTACATGGTTCTCAAGAGGAATGGAATCGCATGCTGGTGTCTGGTAGACAAGAGTCCGAGACAATGCCTGGGACCGTGACAGCCAATATTTAGCCATAGCCTCTCACTCTGAGACCCCGGTTTGGAATCCAGGCTTTCAGTCTCACTGTGACTTGCAGCTATTTTTCATCAGGCAAGCTGTAATCAGAAAGTGTTCATTTCCTATAGTACACCCCTCCCCCTGCATCTACTAATAATATACTGGATCTTATTAGAACTTCATGCTGAGAGCTCTCATGTGCTTTCAGTACTGGAGAGAGAGAGAGATGAACTCTAAAACTACAATATAAGACTTAAAAAATGTGTCTCTGCTGGCCCATACCTCCATTGTCCTTAACTCACGAAGGGTTTATCCCAGGGCCCCACGCTGCCTGATATACTACCTTACTCAGGGGACACATCAAGATCATTAAACCTACAAAAACAAGAGTTAATGAGCTAAGTATACTGACTGGACCATTTATTCCTTCAAAGGTTAGTATGGGCTTGATTTAACTTTCTGAAATATTATATAAAACCACAGTTCAAGTTTTATTATTTAATAACTTCCTTGATACTTTTTGTATTTACTCTGTGTGTGTGTGTGTGTGTGTGTGTGTGTTTACATGGGTCACAGCACAGACATGGAGGTCAGAGGCCAACTTAAGAGGTTAGGTTTTCTCCTACCATGATGTGGGTTTTGGGGAAGTCAAGAGTCTAGGCTTGGCAACAAGCATTCTTACCTATTGTGCCAACTTGCTGACCTTATGACAGTTTCACACATGAATGCAATGCACTACAGGACTTACTCTCTTTTTCCTTTTAAAAAGGAACTTTCAAATTTGAATCCATACTTGTCCTGGTCAGCTTCCACTGTCAACTTGACACAGCCTGGAATCACCTGGAAAGGGAGTCAGCGGGCCTGTGTTTGAGGTATTGTCATGACTGCTAGTTTATGTAAGAGGGCCAGCCCACTGTGGGCAACATCATTCCCTACACAGGCGGTCCTGGCTGCATAAGAAAGCTAGCAAAGCCTGTGGTCAAGCTGGCAAGCAGAATTTCTTCATGGTCCCTGCTTCCAAGGTTTTGCTGGCGTTCCTGCCCTTACTGCCTCCGGCGGCGGGCTGTGGCCTGCAAACTG
>NC_067149.1:65945671-66020671 GCF_903995435.1 Acomys russatus | reverse complement strand
CTTTTTCCCTTTTACAAAATAAGATGGCTAGAAGTCACAAGACTTGAATTGTCTTTGAATCTTAACACATCATTGTCATTCAACTGAAAAGAATCTGTATTTATAGAAAAATGATCCTAGTGAGGGTTATTACTCCTGTCAGGAAACACCATGACCAAAGCAACTTGGAGAGGAAAGGGTTTGTTTGGATGACACTTCCATGTCACTTTTCATCATCAAAAGAAATCAGGACAGGAACTCAACCAGGACAGAAGCCATGGAAGGGGTGCCTCTTACTGGCCTGCTCCTCACGGCTTGCTCAGCCTGCTTCTTTATAGAACTCGGGACCTCCATCTCTGAGGCAGCCCCACCCACAAGGAACTGGGCCCTCTCCCATTAGCCACTAATTAAGAAAATGCCCTATTGGCTTGCCTACAGCCCAGTCTTATGGAGGCATTTCTCAATTGAGGCTCCCTCCTTTCTAATGACTCAGCTTGTGTCAAGTTGACAGAAAACTAGCCAGCACAAGAATAATTCATTCTTACCATATCTTAACTCAGACACTATGCCATATTTCTCTTGAGATAGAAACTTCTAGATTGAACTCTATTTGTAGAAATTTTTATTTTATATAGTCCCCACATGTCAAGTTGTGTTTGGGGAACACCCTGGCCAGATATCTAACCATAATGTGTAGATTGAACTTACATGTGGCTCGTGATTGCTCTCACCATCCAGAGCCTGGACAGAGGTTCATTCTGGAAAGGTAGGGATTCTCGAGTATAAAGTAGCACACATTGGAGCATAGGGGTCAGACTGGCACACAGAACCCTCCATGCCTCTTCTGCCCTCTGTGTGTTCCTCTGATCTCTGGACAGAGGGAATGTTCTGAGAAAGGGCAGGGACTGTGCCCCAGTGAACAAAGCTGAATGACGGTGACACTCAGGAAGAACAACAGAGACTTAGGACCCGGAACCAGCAACAGCATCCCGGTAAGGGGACGCAAAGAAAGGAGGCAGAGTCACTAGGGGTAGGATCTGTGCTCTACCGGTACTGGACCCTGCGATTCGACTGCTGGGAGCCCCACTAGGAAAGTGAGGAAAAACCTAGATCCACCAGCCTTGTCTAGGGCCTCCAGAAGGGAGAAAGCAGAGAAGGAAGAAAGCAGGAAATGGTTCTTCTGGAGGCACAGGGCTCAGCAGGTGGAGATCAGTGGGAGGTGGGGGGGTGTGGGAGGGGGGGAGGCTTCTTTCACACTCCACCCAAAGTGCCAAAGCTCAGCAATGTGATCAGAAAACCATAGAAAGGTCTTCTGGTTGTATAGTTAGATGGTGTCCACCATTTTCCTTTCTGGTGGTAGTGGTGTGTGTGTGTGTGTGTGTGTGTAAAGTATCTTTAAAAGAAAAGCGTTAGTAAGTGTGACTGTGTAAGCAGTCTCGCTGACGTGCACATTCTGTCACAAGGATAAGCTCAAGGGTCAAATCCAAGGCAGGAGTCTCTCTGTAGACTTATTCTGAGTGACCCTGGAAGTCTATAGGAGGGGATGGGGTGAACTTCTGAATTCATCAGTTCCATTGTGTGTGAATTGTCCATAATCCAGTCTGGGATGGGGGTGGGGGTTGTGTAGAAGACAATATTTAACACTAACGATATTAAAAAGCAAGCAGCCAACATCCGACTCTCTTGACAGTGCAGTTCATATATAACCTATGTTTTAGCTAAACGATAACCTCAGAGAGCTCAGAACTTTGGCATGGAGCTGCTCTGCCTCACATTCCTGCTTTATAATAGTTCTGCACTTTAGGATACTCAAAAGTATCCTGGTATTCTCAAGAGATATTAATCCAAATACATAGAAATCACTATTTAACAATGTAGACTGATCCACATCACCTCAGGAAAAAGAGGAGCTAAGATGTGACCTTAAAAATACGTGGGTGAAATAAGTGTGCCTCTAAGCTCAGAGTGTGATGAGCTTAGTGTCCTGCATCCTAGGAGATGCAGGTGAATTGAATGCCATCTCATGAGGCTGCAAGGAACTCTAACTGGGTCTAGACATATAACACATTTATGAGTAAGGTTCTAGTCCAGGTGAGACAATGCAGAAATTAAAAAAGCAGGAAGAAAACTTTTTCCAGCTGATCTTAGCTTCTTGCCCACATTTGGGTCATAGAATTGCTTAAGAAAATCTTGAAGAGACATGATGACTTTCAGTAGACAGTCAGATGCACCTCATCCCCCACCCCACCCCCCAGCCCCTTCTCCCTCTACTAAGACAAAGGTGGCACAAAGGTGGCAGTCTTCCCATCCCTCACCACTCTTCGTTTGGGGTGAGCAACGATCCACAGCTGGTCTGACGTTTGCTTGAACCACAGTGACATGGGCAAAACCATGTTCATCCAGCCACCCATAGAAGGTGCTCCTCACCCTTCACCAGTGCTCCTCACCCCTCACTGGTGCTCCTCACCCCTCATCAGCGCTCCTCACCCCTCATCGGTGCTCCTGACCCCTCATCTTTCCCCGTCCCCAACACAAGCCTTTGATGTACACGCCTGCAAGTGCTCTCTCATTGCACCTGCCGCATCTCCCTCCACTCGCACTGCCTGTTGGTCCCCATCTCACATGCATCCACAGACACAATATCTCTAAGCATAATTCTGCGGCTTTTTCTTAAAGTCCCACAAACTTCATCAAGTTCATATTTATATTCAAATAACTTGTAATTCAATGGCTACCAGCTCCTCAGTGCCAGTGAATAAAGGTCACCAGACATATCTGCAGATGGGAATCTCTCTGCAGAACTCCAACCACTTCGCGGGGATACATTCAACTTAGCTCAACTTCCTCAAAGACTTAACCTCTTCATTATATTTAACTTACAGGAGAGGCCAAACTTTTAATCCTAAAGAGGAAACACACTGAGTAAATACGGGAACTATGATGTAGATAAACTCTATTTGTTGACTGGTGTTTGCAGCAGCACTTTCTCCATTCAGTAAAACCTACTCTGTATTAGATTTTAGATGGACAGATAGAACTAATCCGTCTAAACAGAATCTGTGCTTTATTCACAAGAGCACAATTTTGGAAGGGTAACAGCTGGGGTCCTCATTCTTAAGACCCACCAGGGATCTCTGCCACGCCTCTACCGCTGGGCTGGTTTGGGCCACTCTGGCCAACTCCTTGCTTCCTCCTGGGCTATGGACACCAGTGGACAAACATCTTCTGTTCATCCATGAGACTGGCGTTTCTCTTCTTGCCCCATAATGACTGACTCAGTGTGACCTTGCAGATTCTTGGCTTCAGTTTATTTGACTCCCAAGAACGGTCTTGTTCATTCCTCCCTTGAGGAACATCTTGGTCTCCAGACCCTCAGAGGCTCTGACTCAGCGCTGGCTGACAGTCCCCTGGAGCCTGGCCAGGTTTCCAGACACTGCTGACCTTTGGCCGAGCTGCAACATTTAACCAGTAGCCTCACTTTTCCTGCAATCCCTGCCCCAACTCCACCAGATTTCTCCAAAGTGTTTCAATGAAGCTTCCAATTGAAAATGGGGACAGACACACTAAGGGAAGGGACCAGTGTCAGGTGTTGGTTGGCAAGTTCGGAACAGAAACCTAACAGTTTGTTTGCTGTGGGACTTCCATAAACCTGGGACATGTGTCATTTATTATGTTTTGTTTTTTTTTTCCCTCTCAGTGATAGTGTTTGGGTCTGTATTTACCTTACTTAGGATACCTTTGTTGGCCTTTTAAATCACCGATTATTGGGGAGGAAAAGGAGCTATGATGGAGATGTAAAATGGATATGTAAATTAAACATAAATAAAAAACTATAAAAAAGAAAAAAAATCCCCTATTAGTAGTCTGTTATTTACTTTACTTACCCTTATATTTCATTGTTTCATTATTGAGTAACTTTCTGTGCCTCCCCCTTCACTTGGGTGTTGTTTGTTTCCAGTTTCTCTTAGACACTAGCAACAGGTCTTGTAGTTGGTTTGTTAGTCTGTAACATTTATTTCATTACTACACATGAACCTTGGATAAGTGCCTTAATTCCCAGGAGCTCAGTGTTCTCACCCATAGGAAGGAAAAATGGCCAGACTCCCACCTTAACCCATCACTAAAGGGGAAGCAGAGGTGCTGCCAGGCTTGCCTCCAGGATACAGCACCTCCCCACAGCATGTGATCATGGATCTGCTTTATAAACATATTCATAATCACCATTAGGTCCATTTACTTTTGTTGATATTTAGTAATGTACATGATATATTTACATGCATTTTGAGAAGCTTTCCAGCAGATTCCATGGCCGACACGAAGGATGCCAAATAGGCCTCACAGAAGAACATACTTAGGCATAGACATTCTTAGGGACCCATCAGAACTGTCATCTCACGGGCTTTCCTCTGTAGCAGTACATGAGAAAGAAACTTCTTTTTCCAAGCTATTGGAGTGTGCAGTATCAAATCTGCTTTAACTAGTGTCCTAACTCTCAATTTGTGATGCGTGGTGCGTTTTTGTTCACTCTTTAGCCAATGCAGCGTGAGCTGGGTGTGGTATTTGCAGGTTGCCCCTCTCCTTGATGCCCATCCCTAGGGCGATATCTTTTTTTTTTTTTTTTTTTTTTTTTTTTTTTTTTTTTTTTTTTTTGCGATATCATTTTAAAGGCACAATTCTACCACCTTTAACAGCAAATGTTTCCAATGGGAAGTGAAATGCTGGTCTGAGGTTTTGTTTCCCTTTGAAAGTAACTTCTCTGCCTGATTTTCAGAAGCTTACAGCAAGGTTCTCTTGCCATTAAGAATCACATGGGTGAGTATATGTCTTCATCTGTTCCCTCTGGAACACTGGAGGCTTTTCTGCAAACTTGCCTTCCTCACGTGTGGACAGTTTTCTTTTATTGTTTTGATTAACTATTACTCTAAATTTCTTTGCTTTTCATGAATCCAATCACTTTCCTGTAATATTTCTTGAAACTGTCTCCAAGTTTTCTTAGCTTTTTATCTAATCATTTGTGACTCTTGTTTGCTCTGTGTCTTTAATTATTGCTACCATTTATTTAGCCTCAAAACTGACCACTGGCTAAAGCTCTATGCTAGCTAGAATATCACTCTTTATTTCTACTTTTTCCTGTATTTGATATCTTAAATCAGTGGAAAATACATGTTATAAGTGAGAGGTTTCTGAAAGAAAAAAAAAACTAGAAGAGATAAATTTGATGTTCCAAGAAGAAGTATACATCAAAGATAAGAAATTACAGAAGGAGCAAGCCAAGAGTCTGGACAAAGCAGAGAAAAGAACTAGTGAAATGAATATTATGCAGATACAAGTCATCTGCAAGGAAATACAGTGAATACATACAGTGAGGAGAAAAATCTCCAAACCATCAAAGACTCACAGGAAAATGCCAAATAGCTTCATTCACACGGAGATGCAGCGACAAAAGGAAGAGAACACCTGGGACAGAAGAAAGAAGTGAAGAAACAATGTCCAATAATTTCTAAAACTAATAAAAGACAACAAATCATAGATCCGAGAAGCTCAGACAAAAAGCTGGGAAGACACACACCTACCAGCCCCATTGCTTGGAATTATTAAAGATTAAAGGGCTAGAATGCAACAAAGGAAAATATGTTAATTTGGGGGGAAAGTTGACACCCAGTTACAAGTGAATTATCTTTGTTTTAAAAAAGTGGAAGACATTCAAAAGGTACTAAATGTCTGGACACACACACACACACACACACACACACACACACACACATACCATCCAATTTTATATCATCCATGATTCTATTATTAATATAGTCTTTAACAATTGAGACATTGGAATAAATTCAGGCAAAAGCTAACAGAATGTGTCTCCAGAAAATTCTATATTATAATGAACAATTAACGAAAGATTGTACTCAGAAAGAACAAACAATTTGATTAAAAACATGATTCTAAAGAAAGAAATATCAAAGTACAGAAACATGCACTAGGTCAGTGAACAGTAAATTCATTTTAAAATTATCCAAACATATATAGAACCTATATATAAGAGTATGTTACACATTTATAGTTAAATCTCCCTTTTGGAATTCTTGGCTATTTAAAGTAAAAATTTAAATACATAAGCATGAGTTTTATTGTAAACATAGATGAAAATATACTGCAATGAGAATACAAAGAATTATAGTGTAGTCATTGTATAAATGTATGTGCAAGTTCTAATTTATATGACACAAGGAAATACTTGCTAGTATTGAAGGAATGCATTAAAGTAAATAACGCAAACACCACCTGCACGCACACACATACACATGTCTGAAATCAGATGGCTACTAGTCAGGCTAGGTCAGAGTCATCTCCCAGACGGTATACATCTGCCTAGTTGATGCTACATGGCAGTTAAGATCTCAGTGGAGTCTCAGCATCTGTTTCAAGGTGCTGCTGGGCGGAGCCTCTCCGAGGACAATTCTGCTAGGCTTCTGTCTTCAAGCATAGCAGAGCATCCAGTATCCAGAGTATCATTAATAGTGTCAGAGGTTGGTTCTCTCCTATGGAGTGGGTCTCATGTTGGGCCAGGCATTGGTTGGACATTCCCTCAGTCTCAGTTCTATCTTTATCCCTGCACATCTTGTAGGCAGGGTGGACTTTGAGTTGAAGCTTTTGTGGGTGGGTTGGTGTTCCCCTCCCTCTACTAGGAGACCTGTCTAGTTAGAGAGTGTCCTCTTCAGTCTCTGTGGTCCCTGAGACTCACAGCCAAACATTGGGTGAGGCATAGGAAGCCTTGTGGAAAAGCGGGGTGGGGGGGAGGAGAAAAGGACCTAGGGGTGACAGGAACTCCACAAGAAGACCAAGAGCCCACTAACCAGGGCCCAGAGGAGCCCGCTGACACTGAAGCACCAACCAAGGACCCCTAGAAAGATGTAGCCAATGGGCATCTCAGACTTCATGTGGGGCCTCTAGTAAGGGCAGAGGTGGCTGTCTCTGACATGGACTCTCTTTTCGATTACTTCCTCCTGGCAGGACTGCCTTGCCAGGCCAAAGGGGAAGAGGAAAAGCTCAGCCCTGATGCGAATTAATGAGCTGGAGTGGATGGGGGATTTCCCTTTTCTGGCAAGTAGGGGAAGGGAATGGGGGAGAGAGAGGAGGGGGAACTGGGAGGTGAGAAGGGGCTAAGACCAGGATGTCAAGTGAGTAAAAATAACCTCAGTAGAAACTGTTAACCAAACAACTACAAATGACCTTTCCATGTAGCCAGCACGATGGAGGAGATGCTGTTAAAGACCAAAGCACCAGCCAAGGACAATACAGGCGGTAAACTTCAAACCCTACCCAGATCCAGCCAACGGTCAGAACAGTCTCCACACTTGAGTGGAGAGTGTGATATGACTTTCTCACGTACTCTGGTGCCTCACATTTGACCATGTCCCCTGGAGGGGGAGACCTGGTGGCACTCAGAGGAAGGACAGCAGGTTACCAAGAAGAGACTTGATACCCTATGAGCACATACAGGGGGAGGTAATCCCCTCAGGAACAGTCATAGGGGAGGGGAATCAGGGGAAAATGGGAGGGAGGGAAGAATGGGAGGATACAAGGGATGGGATAACCATTGAGATGTAACAAGAATAAATTAATAAAAAGAAAAGGAAAAAAAAAAAGACCAAAGATTCATCCAGGTGTGGCGGGATAGGTCTGTAATCTCAGCACACGGGAGGCTGAGATGAGAGGGTGGTAAATACGGGGCCAGCTTTAGCTGCATAATGAGGTCTAGCCTAGGCTACATAGTGAGACATTGAGTCAAAAGCACAAAACTAAAACCCAAAGGGGAAGAATTACAGTGTAGGACAGAGTGCATTCTAACTGTCTTTCTTCTTTTCTTTCTGTCTCTTTGTTTGGCTTTTGAGACGGGGTCTCACTATGTACCGTAGTTTGGTCTCAAGATCTAACTTGTTTGTCTTTCTGCTTTAGCCTCCAAAGTGGGGATTACAGGCCGTGACAGGACAGCTGGCCAGTCTTTTCTTTGTAACCTGGGATGTCCTTATATAAGGGCACTTTAGTGTGTGTTCTTCATGGGGAGGGAGTCTTGATAGACTCTGTCTTGATAGAAGGACTATTAAAGGTGGGGAGGGCATTTTAAGGACCCTCCCTCCAACTTAAATTGGAAAGATGCCAAACAAGAGGCAGAACCAAGAAAGAGGAACAGGAACCACATATCCTTGAAAACTCCACAGACCTAGGATCTAAAAGCACTAAGGACATGCCCAGGGTCTTTGTGAGTCCTCTTTCCCATCCCTGCATTGGGTGAGAGAGGACAGCAGTGTTGGGCCCTTCCAAATACTGCACATTCTGATTCCATGCCTGGGCCTCTCAACCATTCCTCACTGTCCCACTGCCCTAGACCTCTGCTGTCCTGTGACCTCCTTAATTCCTTGGATCTGAGAAATCTAAGCATCTTCTGAGGGGTAGGGGTGAGGTTATCCACCAAGCCAGCCTTCTTTCTGGCCATCTCCAGTCAGGAATATTTGACTTCCTTTTTTCCTAGCATTCATCCAATGATGGCTTATGGATACAGGAAACAGACCCCTATCTTCTCTCCTATTTTTACCCATGTTCTACTCAGCAACCCTAATTATTTTAACAAGGAAAGTCCTGATCTGAGCCCTTTGCCATGGTTGGGACTCTGCTTCTGCCAGCATGCCCTCACCCCGTGCTCTGCCAACACACCAGGGAGCCACAGTTGACTCACCTCTGGCTGTTCCGTATCCATCCACCTGCCGGGACCTCCAGCTCTGACCTGTTGGCAAAGCCCCAGACAGCAATGCTGCCATCTTGTTCCTCCCCAGCTTCTGGGAACGTCTCCAAACTTGGTTCTCTCCTGCTATATCTAGTTTCTAGTTCTGATGTGGATCAAAGGGCATCTTGGACTCCTTTCCCTCTAATGATCTACACATGATGAGTTCCACAAACTGAATCACAAAATGCTGCCAAAGGTCTCAGGTAGCTGCTTGAGTTAAAAATGGACACACCATGATGGTTATCTTCCCTGTCAGGCGCAGTGGGTTTAGCAGCACTGCAGAAGTCCTACTGATGCTTGACACAAGTATGTTAAGGCATGTGTCTGTGATCGTGTTCCCCCAAAGACTAACAGAGGAGGAAAATCCCCCACTGACTGATGGCAAGGCCACTCTACAGGTCAGCATTCACCTCTACGTCCTACAGTGGATGCAGCGTGCCCCTCACGCCCCTGCCACCACGTCTTCACATCATGATAGACTATACCATCAAACAGTGAGCCGAGAACTGTTTCCCTCAAGCTGTCTCTTCAGGTATTTTCTCACATGCAACTAAGGCCTATGGCAGTCGGCTTGACTGACCATCACGTAATGCTGCATTCTAGAGCAGTCGGCTTGATTTGCCCATCACGTAATGTTGCATTCTTTCAAGGCGCCATGTTGCACACAATAGATACATGTTATATGTGTGTGTCAACTCAAGTTTAAGTAATTTTAAAATGTATGTGGTCAACCTCCCCTTCAACTTCTCTATTGTTTAACATCTAAATACACCCCCATCTGCTGCAGCCTTCCTCAGCCGGCTCCCATGTGCCTCTCTTTTTGGCGTTCTCTTGGCTACCACCACCTGCTAACTCTATGCATATGGCTGGGTGCCCTGGATTGCGAATCCTGGCTTCCCCCACATTTTAGCAATTCTCTGGCCCTCAACACTCAGCCTTCATCTTGCACACTCAGCTTTCTGGTCCCTGCCAGGCCAGGTTTCCAAGCTGCCACCCACATCTGGTGGGGCTTTCTTATCACACCTGGAGGAGTTAGGAGTGGGCTGCTCTGGCGTAAACTGTTTACACTTCTTGCATGCATAGCAGACAATAGAACATTTGCTAAATTTCCCATGACCTCTGCCTGACTGAACAGAAGCTTGAGAATTGACTCTGGTTTTGTGATATGTTGTGTTTTATTCCCCAAGACTGCTCAACACTGGCATGCATTTTGATGGGGAGAAGGGTATGGTGAGCGTGTTTATAAATTAACAGTCAAGGAGGTGTTCAAATCCGGAATTATTCCCACAGGAAACAAGTTGCTGGCTCCAGCATCCTTTCTCTTTCTTACTTTGCCAGAAACAGATGTTGACAGCTCGCTCATTTGGGAATCGATGCAGAAGGATACTTATTACCCAGGAGAAACAAGCTATACTGCACATGACTCCTAGAAGCAAGAAGCAGTTTATTTAAACTTAGAAAAAGTCCATGCTGACAACCTACAAGCAGAAAGGAAAGAAGCTCACACAGAAAGCCTCGCGGTTTAGCCAGGCCTCAGCTTCACGGACGTTTTTGAGGCTAGTTGAAAGGGGTGATTGATAAAGAGCTTAGAGGACTGCGGACAGAGTCAGACCTGAGACCAAAGTCCCGCCATCCCCACGCGAACCCACTGAAAAATATCAGTCACTCAGCTGGCTATTTGGCTCACATAACACAAAGGAATCCAATTTTTAAACACATTTTAAAGAGGAAAAAAGCTATAATTAATGTTTTCACTTAAAAGGCATCTATAAGAAATGTCACGTATATGAAACTTTATGTGGGCTATATTTGTATGTGCACAAAATGGTATGTGAATGTTTCAAAGAGACTTCAAAATGAGAATTATTAGATTCTGGGAAAAAAGAACTCTGGAAAAGACTTATGATATTGTCATTAACTTGCCCTGGAGAGTCTAGTTGTTGTTTGATTGTGAAACATTCTTAGAGCAGGCACTTTTTGTTTTCTCTTTGCCTGGTGTTCCTGAGTTTGCTGGGGGTTGGTCTCTGACATGTAGCTCAGAGAAATTTGTGTGTTGTTGAATGCATGAAGCTGGATATTGGGGAGGGGATGGGGGGGGGCTGAGAGTCTCCAATAGACGGGGAAAGGGCTGAAGCAGGCAGAACCCAGTGGTATGTAGTAATCAGAGTTGGATGACTCCCTTCGAACAAAAATGTCATGCTGACCTGGTGGGGAGGATGGCAGGATGTAAGCCCCGCAAGTAAGATCTGGCAGCCGCTATCAGAGGGACAGAGTCAATATATAATCAGGGTGACCTGAAACCGCCAATCACACTCCACTGTCTTCAGAGACACCAGGCTCCAGTAATTTCAAATATGCAAGACTGCCTTTCTCTGTTCATCATGCTGGACAAGCCGAGACCTCCTGAGGTCAGCAGGCCTCAGCACACAGCCAGTTCGGGGACAGAATACCAGCAGCTGGCTTGTGTGGCTTTGATGCCTGTGGTTGGAGCCCCACCTGGCCTTTGGTACTGATATTTGATGATCATTAAGACCTGTCTCATGTTTGTTCCAAATATACCCTATATTGAGAGCTCAAGGCCATCTCTGACCAGAGGCTTTGGCAACTTTATCGCCTTAGAGAGAATTGACTAAGAATTTGATCCACCTAATGTTCAGACATCAGTGACTTAGCTCGGGGTTGCCACTGAGTCCATTTTGTTAACTGCACTTGTCAAAACATGCAGCAGACAAAATCACCTTATTTTATAAACTCATGAATCTAACATAAGCCAGTAGTTCTATGTTTTGTAAGTATTGACGAGTTGGTAAAACCTCATGTAAAAAAAAAATGAGTTTGTGAAAACAACAATGGTGGAAACTAAAAATAGTCATACAAATTGGAAATATGAGAGAATGTTTTCACAATAATAACTTTAAGACATCCCATGATACTGACCCTAGTCTACCAAGGGTGTGGTCTTCACAACAGTGGTGAACTTGGGACAGAAGCCACTCCCCATGAGTTTTGGGACTAATAGAAACTTTGGCTTTTAGTCACATGGGGCAGAAACTTGACTCTAAACAATGTAGCTAAGTCTAAAGAAACTGATGATCCAAAAGGACAGAAGGGCCACATCTGGCCTCAGGAATACACCGTGGCCAGGGATGGCCATGTATGTCCAGCAGTAAAGTTTGCTTGGTGTGTGACAGGTTTTTATCATATTTATTTCCATCTCGCCAACGCCTCTTCTCCACTAAACTGAAACTATTCTTTTATTTAACTGTAGTTTTCACCTATCTATACTTAATCTAATATCAGCCTTGTTTTTTGGTTTATTTCGGCTTTGTTTTCAGTGCTGGACATCAGACCTGGGGCTTCACGTGGCCAAGCCAAGCGCTTTACCACTGAGATCAACCCCCAGCCTGCTTTTGGACTGGCTTTCAAGTGCCCTTTCCTCTTATTTTTCCCACTCTTTCCATTTGCTATAACACCAGATCCTGTCTGCACCATGATCGTGGTATCATTTTGTTTTCAGTAGCTTGTGACTTTGCAACACCTATCTTTAATTTCTCGGTGTCAGCCCTTGACGAATGCCTTCTATCGTGGATCACGTGCTAGCCTGTGGTGCTTATATTTTTTCTGTTCACCACATGTTATGCTACAGCCACAGTTAACATCTATGCTTTCTGCTCCCACTCTACCCTATTCCACACCACTGTTCATGCTGTTATGCATACTAATTATATTTAAAAGTTGGGGGGAAATCCCTCTGATATTTACCAATATATTTACCATTTCCAGCCTTTATATCTTTATCCCGAATTGCATTCCCATCTGATCCATTTTTCTTCAGCATCTTTTTTAACATTTATTGTACTGCACATAGATGCCAATGTATTCTCTCAACATTTTTTGAGTAGAAATTGATGTAATTTACTCTCACTTTAGGCAGATGCTTTTATTAGATATATAATTCCAGGCTGACGGTTATGCCTTCCCATTCACGGTAAATTGCCACTCTATCGTCCTCTGGCTCATATTGTTTACAAGTTCACATCAACAATTCCTGTCTTTGTCATTCTGTATGTCATGTCTCTTTTTTATAGAGTGTTGTTATTTTTAAATCATTGCAGTCTCATTTTAAATCTCTTCTCCACTTCCTGTGCATTTCTGTTTGGCTTGGTTGCTTGCCTTCCCTGCGTTTCACAGTGAATACTATGTACCAAGCTGAGTACTGGCATCTATTAACCTAAGACATCATATCCTCATCTGAGTAATGCTTGTCCTTCGACGAATATTAAAATAATATTGACTTTTCTCACTCACTCATTCTTTTTTTTTTTTTTAAAAAAACACTATTGGTAGTTTATTATACACAATGCTTTATGACTGACATTTTAACAGCTTTTAATTTTTTTAATAAAATTTCCAATTAAAACAGAATTACATCACTTGCTCCATTTCCTTTCCTCCTTCCTGCCCACCAGCTCTCAAACTGATAATGACGCTTTATTGATTACTGTTATGCACACACATGCACAAATACATGAACTCAAGCTACTGAGTCCTGCTGCTGTTGCTGTGTGTATATGGTTTGAGACCTGGTTGCTTTTTAGCAGATAAAGTTGGGGAGCTCATCCCAGGGACAGTTGTCTATGGGTTTTTGGGGGGCAGCCCTGGGATGGAGCCCTGTGAAATTTCCCTCCTTCCGTGGTAACGGGTGCTTTAATATTGCCACTGTTCCTCTCATGTTTATTCTACCTTTTCTAGAAGAGACTGGTTCACAGCAGACTTCCTGGACTTTGGGCTCTTGGGATCTTTCCACTTCCCTGATGCTCTCTGAACCACAAACACAGGAGCTGTGACGTAGCTGTATCAGTTGGGGCTGGGCAACCCACGGTCCCTTGTCCTTTGCATTGTGTCCAGTGGTGTGGTTTTCTGTGAAGGTTTCCACTTGTTGTGAAAAAAATAAAAAGGCTTCTTTGGTGAAGGGTGGTAGTGAGCCTTTCATGGACAGGATTTAGAATACAGTTAAGGAATTCTGCTAGTGTAGTATAGTGGCAGTAGTTGATGCTTTTATAAGGCCCACGACAGGCACTGGCCCAGAGAAGTTGGTTAGCGTCTAGTGCCAGGTATGATTTCCCTATTTATGGGCTTTTATACCCAGTTGGACAGCTGCTGGTTCCCACGGCCATGCGACTGCCTCTTGCTGAAGCTCAACAAACGTCCCGCCATGCCGGGAGCTGTCGTGCTCATTGGTGCTGCAGCAGGGGCAGGACTAGTAATCGCTCGGATCCCCTTGGCAGCTTGCGTAGTGCTTCCTGGTACCGTGGAAGCTAGATTCTAGGGAGTAGGTTTCAGGTTCTGTTTCAGGTTAGATACAGCTCACATAGCCCCAGCCTTGTGCACTGCTCTATAGTTTCCTCAGTAAGAGACAAAAAAGGGCTACATTGATGGTCCATATTTTTTGAGTCACCTGGTCTACCCTGACAAATCATTCAAAATAGGTTTTTTTTTTATACCTGATACTAGTATTTTTGTTAATCAGTGGTTCTTGTGAGGAGCATTGTCAGCCCAAGTAGCTTAGTATGTGTGTGTGTGTGTGTGTGTGTGTGTGTGTGTGTGTGTGTGTGTGTTCTCTGACAGAGGAACCGAGTCTCTAAGGATATAATCAAACAAAAGATGATGGCCTAAGTCACTAGAAAAGAAAACAATCCAGAAAAGTCAGGAGATGGAAGTCAGCAATGAGCTGCGTCGTCCTTCACCTGGCCCCTCAAATGACCAACATTTACGGTTGCCTGTTACCTGAAACTGTTTGTTTATTCAGTGGGGAAACCATGGCTTCTTACAGTCTAAGCAGTGTGACATGACAGAGGCGCTTCTCTGCCCCAGCCTGGCGGCTCCATAGAGCATCACCACCCCATCCGCCAGAACCTTCTTCAGCCGCAGGGAGGGTGCAGGGAGGGTGGCTGCTACCAACAAGTGCATAGAGTGACGGGGGAGACAGGGCTTCTTATGCTTTACCTAAGGTTAATAAATTTACATTCAAAATCAAATAAAATCTTGACAGCCATTGGCAACCATATTAAAAACATCTCTAGTGAAATGCTAACTAATGCTTCCATGCATGTGTGTGTGCGCGCGCACACACACAAATACACACACACACACACACACACACATGAATGCACACACAAAGAGAGGGGGGCCCTATAGTGAAATCTACTAGTACTTACACACGGCATGGCACAAGGCTTCCTATGCTATCATCAACACTCAAAGAGCAGCTCCTAGCCCTTTAGGGATTAGAGAGGGGCTGGCTGGAGAATTTGATGAATTTGTTCACATTTTAAAAGAAAATAGTAAGTACTGACACATAATTTGAAAATGTGTTGTTAGAACAAGGAAATACTTTGGAAAACTTTTTTTTTTTAATTTTGGAGGTTTTGCTCATATTTTAGACAAAAACATGGGGTTCAGAGGAAGGGCACAGTGGTGATTCTGTTGGCATGGCTGCTCCGGGCAGAATAAGTGACTTACAGAGAGATTATCAGAACATCTTATCTAGAGTGTGGAAGAGGGATGGACAGAGAGACAACGTACATACAATGGGTGTACAAAGAAGAAAAGGAAGCTGGGAAAATGTACCTGGGTAACTTAATGACCAAGGGCCCTAAAACATCATTTTCCTTAGTGAGAATCTTTCAAGACCTAGAGAATTTCAAAGATCTAGCTATAAAGTATGAATTTCAGGATCCTAAATGCCTGACTCCACAGCACCCCATAGACTTCAAGTCCCCAGTTCCTGGCTCAAGGGAAGATGAGGAGTTGGTGGCACTCTACATATCTTGACCTTTGAGTCTTTCTGTCTGGGTCCTTGCTACCATCCTTGGCAGGTAAGCAGCACTGGTTCATAAGCCCACATAGGCATCCTGTAGGTCTGTACATGCCTCCTTCCCCACAGATGGCAGAGGCAGTGCAGGCCTGTAAGTGAGAATTCTGGTTTAGAAGCCCCTACTCCTGGACGCTTACCTTGTCCCTGCCATTGCTCTCTGGCTACTTTTATTGAGGAAATAAAATCACTTTATACAGGTCATGTAGAAGGAGTGAGTTTTTGAGGTGTTGTCTTAGAAGCTAAAAATAAATTAGATTAGCAGTAATTAGCAAGGTGGGTGTAATTTCATACCTTTGGCTGTAATCATTTTCTGAACTGGTTTTCTCTTGATTTGACTTTCTAGTGAGCTGAATTCCCCTATTGAAAGAAGGCGTGCATTCTACACCCCCTACAAGGATTTTAAGGAAAGTACAGTAAATATAAACTAAGTAATGATGGCCTACACAGAACGCCCTGTTTTCATGAAATAAACCACTAAAAATACTTCTCTCTGGAACAATGTGAATGTGGTAATAGTGTAGTTTTTAACCATTCCACACTATTATTTTATTCTGAAAGTTGTTGTTGGCAGAATCTGGTCTCAATAATTACTTTTTTTAAGAAGAAAGAGGAACAATTTTATTGCACTCCAATATAGACTCTAAAAATATCAAAGAACCAAGTATACAGGGATCAGACTATTAATAGCTTGAAAAGCTATCAGTTGCTGGGGTGGGACACATGGTTTTTTTAACATTGTGAGCCAAAATCTAGATTTTTCTGCCGAGAAATACATTTTGACTCCATAACACATTTAAAGGTGAGAAAAGGCTGTGAGTGATTAAACCCCCTTGGTCTTCCACACCCCAAAGGAGACATTAATTCTTCCAAGAGCTGTGGCACATACTCTCGGAACTGTCTGTCCATGACGACTGCTCCAAGCTTAATTAGCTTATGACCAGACGTATGACAGCACTTTCATGAGATTGGTTAAGACTCACACGCAAGCTAAATTATGACTTGTTGCTACAATGCTAATGCCCCATGCACCCTTGAGCTAAGCTTCATGCTTGTCTCAGTGTGGTGGAGATGGGAGGCAGAGCACATGCTGATGATGTCTCCCTTCAAAGGTTGCCCATGCTGGTGGAGGGACTCTTCCTCCTCACACAGACACACTTGGGGCCCCTATTTGACAATCACTTTGGCCTTTATGCTATGTTCTGGTGGGAGATTTCAACTCTCGCGGCCAGATCCATGAATCTGACATTGCAAGAAATGTGATTAAAGGGCTTTTGTCTATGTCTATAAAGAGAAGACAGAAAACTTAATAGAAGAGTTGGGCAACATTAGGCATTGGCTCTGATATGAAAGGCCAACTGTAAGCCTGTCAGTTGCGAGTGTCCACTGATGGGCTGCACTACTGGGTGTGGTAGAGATCTTTATGCCTCTAGAACAGTGTGCTGCTGTCACTGCACAGCCTTGATTCCTTCCAGACTCTGTGTGTGTGTGTGTGTGTGTGTGTGTGTGTGTGTGTGTGTGTACACGTGTATGCATGAACATGCACATGAGGGCTAGAGGTCGATGTTGAGTATCTTTTCCAGTAGCTCGCCATATTTTTCGAGTCCACATTCTCAGTGAGCTTGCTGCTCCCTAGTTAGCTCACCAGGCTAGGCAGCAAGCTTCAGGGATCCTCCCATGCCGGCCTCTTCCCTCTGAGGTTACAGGTGCATGTCTCCACATTCTGCATTGCATATGGCTCCTGCAGATCTGAACTCAGGTCTTTATATTGGTTTGACAAGCATTCTAACCAATGTTAAGAGCATATTTTCAATTTTAAAACAAATCGAGATTCAGCTTGCATACTGTAAAGGATATATTTATTGTGCGTCTTAATATATGTTCACGTAATCTATCTACAGGGTCATCATCAGGGTACAGAACATACCCAGAATCCTAGGCGTCTCCCTCCACTCTCTTCTGTTTGCTTCATTATTGTCATCTCTGGTGCCCTAAAGCTGTTTAATCGGCTTCAGGATACAAATCAAATACTTTCCAACATCCTACTTTTTTTTTCACTCAACATACGGCACATAGATCTCATTGTTAGCTAATGACTTCACTAATTTTCATTCATGTACAGTTTTAGATGGCTTAAATATAATATGATTTGTTTATTATATTTTAATATATTTATATTTTATTACATTTGGATTATTTCCAGCTTTTGCTGTTGTTAATAATGTTAACATAAACATCCTTCTATTTACCTCACGGTAAACATAAGCACACGTTTTTCTGGAATATATAACTGGAAGTGAGGTTTCTGTGACACTAGGATAGTGTGTATCGATCCTTCCAAACAATTTCTTATGGCCGCTATAACCTGGGTACACTGCACCACCCCACCGGCAATGAGGGAGGTCCTTGCGGTTTCAGACTCAGACATTTTGTTTGATCTGGTCTCATTGTGACATTTTCACCCTCTTGCTGAAAGACAAGCATTAGTATCTGATTTAATTTGCATATCTCTGCTGCTGCACATTACTACGCACATTTCCGTGTGCTTACTGCCTGCTTAGATACCTTCTGTCACAAGCTCTTCTCCGTTTCTTTTGCATGCTGCTTTCTAGGATTCCAGATTGGCTGTATGGCCCAGCATACACTAGGCAAGGACTCTTACCACTGAACTACACTCCCTCCTCCCATGTGTTGTATTTTCTGCTTTTGAAACAGAATATTGCTAAGTCACCAAGACTGGCCTTGAACTTATGCTCTCCCTGCCTCAACATCCAGAGAAGCTTGGATTACAAGCTTATACAATTAGATACAGTGGTTCTTTGCCATTGTTGCTTTGTCATTGTTGCTGCTATTTGTTTGTTTGTTTTTCAAAGCATGGTTTCTCTGAGTAACAACCCTAGCTATCCTAAAAGTTTCTCTGTATAACAGACTGGCCTTGAACTCTCAGAGATCTGCCTGCCTCTGCCTCCTGAGTGCTGGAATTAAAGGCATGTACCACCACCACCCAGCTAGTGGTTCAATTTCTAAGATGAGTAAAACTTTTTTTAAAAAATGAATGACCATTAAAACAGATTAATAGGGGCTGGAGAGATGACTCAGAGGTTAAGAGCACTGTCTGTTCTTCCAGAGGTCCTGAGTTCAATTCCCAGCAACCACATGGTGGCTCACAACCACCTATAATGCGATCTGGGCCCTCTTCTTGTATGTGGGTGGAGTACTGTATAAATACTAAATAAATCTTTAAAAATCAGATTAATAATATATAATAATATATATTAAAATAAAAATAAAATAAAAAACAATGATAAGAGAGCTAAAATGAGTATCAAGAAAAGAAATGTGAGTATTTTAATCCAGTTAGGCATTGACATGTTTTAACTGCCTATTTTTGATGAAGACAGGAGCTGAGTGTATTAATTCCCTAAGACAATATATGGTGCTTGGCAGAGAATATGTGCTGAGACACAGCCTATGAATAAACACATGGATGCCAGCATCGGTAAACAAAGGGGTCACCTTTGCTTAATGGTGTGTGTGTGTGTGTGTGTGTGTGTGTGTGTGTATCATTGTATATATTTTACAGCTGCAGAAAAACTTTGTTTTTTCATGTGCTATGGCTAATGTGCTGACAGTGTGGTGGCACTGAGGCATCTTGACATGTAAGTGGTGGGGCCTATGATTAGCTAGATGGCCCACGGCTTAAAGGTGCATGCTACCAAGACTGATGGCCTGAGCTGGATTCCCGGGACCCATGTGGGGGGAAAAGAGAACTGACTTCTACAAATTGTCCTGAGGTGGGGAAGCGTGTAGGTCAGGTTGGCCTGTGTGCTTTTCTTCAGGGGACCACCTTGGGTGTAAATCAACATAAAAAGACATACAGCCCATCATGGCAACACCATTCCCTAGGCAGGGAGTCCTGAATACTTTGAGAGAGAAGCCAGCTGTTTGGGAGAGACCCAACTAGCAAGCAAGAATGCATGCATTCATTCCCTCTTTGTTCTTGATTGCCGATAGAGTAAAGCCAACCTCTCCAAATTCCTGCCTTGGATTTCCTCTCACTAGGGATTGTGACTTGGAAGTAGAATCCAACAAAGTTCTCTTCCCCTGAGCTGCTTTGCTCCAGGCATTTCATCACAGCGACAGGAAGCAAACTAGAACAGACACTGAGATTTAGGAAAAGAAAAGTCTTAAGCAAGAACAGGAGCTGGGAATGTCCCTGATGAAAACCAGGCCCTGGGTAGATAGACAGATTCCTGCAGGGTGGGGTCTGTTTGCCAGTCATTTGGCGCTGGTACACTGGTACACTGGCACACTGGGTATAGTGCAGAGCCAAGCATAGACACACCTCAGTCTGGGAGGCTTGCTGGTCTCTAAAGAGGACAGCACTAGAGTCTGAATACTTGGACTCAGGGGCCACAAATGAACAACTTCCCTTTCTTGGTTTAAGCTTCCTCAGTTGTAAAACAAAGGGGTTGCCTGTGGGTTCTCTGAGTCTTCCTCGTTCCAACTGTCGCTTGAGCCCCTGGGGAAACAGCTTTTATGAGAAATTCAGTGCCTCCTCCCCTAAGGTCATTGTGACCTGAGTGTGGAATACAGCCCAAGTCCCAGAAGGCTCACATCTCTTTAGACTCCATCCAGACATGGGTTATTCTAGCACCTAACTGCTCTGCTCACAGGCTGGGATGAAAAATAAACTTCCAGGCTTCTGTGGAAAGATAGCCCAAACCCAAAACAACAATGCTCCTTGGATACGAGCAACGTTTTATTCTAGAAATAGAAAATGTCCTCTAGCTTAGTTATAATTTCTGCAATCTGTTCTGCCAATTTTTCTGTGTGGTTTGTAAAACTGCTATTCAGAATTCTTTGGGCCAAAATGAAAATCTAGTCTATTTCTAATAGCTTGATGATTTTGATGGGATGTGTCATTTAAGAGCTGATGAAGGGCAGGCAAGATGGCTCAGTGGGTATAGGTGTTGGTTGCCAAGGTGGATGACCTGGGCTCAATTCCCGAATATAATATGGTGAAAGGACAGAATTGACCCTATGATTGACCCCTGTGTAGAAGAGAAATGTCAACATAGTTCATAATGCAATGTCCATTGTTTCTTCTTTGAAAATCAGCTGGAATTTTCCACATTGGGAGCCCTTATCCTATGACACAGGAAACTTAATAGAGTATATTAATTATTTTGCTTCTAGCAAGATTAGCTTCTAATGTCACTCCTCAGATTTAGTAGTAGAAGAGACTCAGCAGACTGAATAAAAGCAAACTTGATCTCTCTGACAGAACACAGGAAAAATATAATACAACTGACATGTCAGAAAGTAACCAAAGCAAGGAAGGGCTCCCAGCAGGAGAGAGAAGAGGGAGGGCAGATGGCCAGGTCATAAGACGGAAAAGGGCACTATGTGTTTTCATCTTCTGTTGACAATCTTAACTTAGGAACAACAGCTATTTTTACGTGTGTGTGTGTGTGTGTGTGTGTGAGAGAGAGAGAGAGAGAGAGAGAGAGAGAGAGAGAGAGAGAGAGAGAGAGAGAGAGAGAGAGAGCGCACCACACAGGAAAGATGCCACTGCCAACACTGTTCATCTTAAAACTTCCTCTTTAACCAAATAGTGATAAAAAGAGGCAGGAAATATCTGCAAGAGTGTAGCTGAATGGTACTTTGAAAGGCATCACTTAGTGTTCTTGAGCCCCCTGAGTTGAGCTTGGTCCTTACCTCAGTGTAAGCATTCCTAATGTGAAAATCCAGTGTTCCAATGCCCCAACGTTTCTTTGAACAGTAATGACTCCAAATCACATAGCTGGCCTCATGTGACAGACCAATCAAAGCGCAGGTGCAGTAACAATACTGTTTGAAATTGTCTACAGCCTCTTTGAGTGAGGCATATATAAAACATGAACACCCATCAGTCATCCAAAAGGGAAAATTCCACATGCAAGTCATCAGAAGGATAACGCAGAGCTTCCTCTCCACAGAATAGAAACAAATCAGTTCAATAAAACCTCTCGGTGTGAGAGTGGTGAAAGACAGGCACGAAGAGCATTGTCACAGCACACACTTGAAGATCCAGTTCCTAAGGCTGGGGGAGATCCTTCTAGTACGCCATGGGCCTTTCCCTGGAAGAACTCTGCGGGGGGATGAACAAGGGATGGTCTCCACAGGCTCATATGTCTGAACACTTGGTCCCCATTTGGTTGGTGCTGCATGGGAAGGTTCTGAAACCTTCATGAGATGGAACCTTGCTGGAAGCAGTATGCGACTGGGAGATGGCCAGAGGGTTTATACCCAGGTCCCACCTCCTGCTCTGTCTCTGCTTCCCATGTAGAGGTAAAATATGATGCAGCCAGCTGGCTTCCTGTTCGTGCTGCCATGCCATACTGTCCCAGACACGATGGACTCTAGCCTTCTGGAATTAAAAGCCACAACAATACTCTCCCTTAAGTTGCCTTTGGTCCTGGTATTTTCTCACAACAACAGGAAAGGAACTAATAAAAACTGCTGTGTCACTTTTTGCCACCTGCCATGGCACTCCTTCCTGTCTGTTGTTCTCTATGGTCCCGTGTACTGAGGGGCATCTGGTCAGAACACAGATAGAAGCTCACGTCAGAAAGATGTAAGAGGAATTTATGAAAAGACTGCACAGAGGTGAGAGGAGGGAAACAAGAAGAAAAACAAACGAACAGCTGAGCCTTTTATGTTCCTGATTCTCATGATAGGAGAGAGGACTGTGCTACCAGAATCCAGAGATGCTCTGTGAGGTCAAAGTCATTCTCAAAGAAACATGAGCCTTGGGCAACCTGGCAGGTAGAAAGACAGAAGATGAACTAGAGAGTTCTTTTCTCGGCCTCCAGGGTCATGGGCATCACCACCTCTCTGCTATCTTCTTATCTTTCTTCGGCCTCCCTATCCTAGGTGGTTCCAGAAGGGGCAGAGGGTGCCCTGAGACTCTACTTTGAATTCTGAAAACATTACAGATTAATTTTAGAATGGAATCGTTGGCCTATCTGAGCATTATTGACTTGATGTATTTTGGGATGCCTTGATTAATTGTTTTAATTAAATCTCAATCTCTCTCTCTCTCTCTCTCTCTCTCTCTCTCTCTCTCTCTCTCTCTCTCTCTCTCTCTCTCTCTCTCTCTCTCTCAACTATATGCAGTTGAGGTTACAGTGAACCTCTTCAAAACCACCATAGATTTTGGTTATCTACTTCCAGTTAGCATATTTATGCTGCTGACTTGAACACTTCTGACACCCTGTGAATAAAAAAATTCTAGAAGAATCCTTACACATAGGAATAGTCTGTCCACTTGAAAACATATGTGCCCACTTTATATTTTTACATGCTTTTCAATTTAAGTTGCTTTACACATATAATTTAAATTAATTTCCCAGAAATATGATGATGTTAGCATTGCTTCCCTTGATACTAAAATTAATGCAAAGCTCAGTAGATAAATTATGAACCCATGCCCTGGGGAAGAGGGTCTGGACCCAGGCCTCCCCAGTGATATCATGTCATGACAATGGTTTTCGTTTATAAGCAGCAGAGGTCTCAGTTTCAACATTCCATACATGTGCTGGGAACTAGAACCCTAGACTTCCCAGATGGTTTTGCTAGCATTAGATTTGATCACATTTGACTGTCTTGATTCCTACCTCTGTGGTAAGATCTGTCTGGAGATCCCTGGCAGATATAATTCCAGGCTCCATCATCAGGAACAGAAACAAACCAATTGTCTTTCTTTCTGGTGCCAGATACACAGCATTGTTTCTCAGGCTACTAGTAGAACTCACAACCACCATAAAAAATTCACGTAGCACAACACTCTCGCAAATAGCCCCTCCCTTCCTCCCCTCCTCTCCCCTCCCTTCCCCTTAACCGCCTCTCCCCTGCCCCCTCTCTCATTTCCACTAGTCTCTAAACTTGAGAAATGTGTCTACTTTTTCTTTACGTGTATAATGAAGAGCCCCAAACTTTTAGTTTCGTGTTTGACTCTCTGAGAAAAACTCATTTAAATCTTTCTTTACTGTTTTAATTCTTGCCTTCTCCCCAAACATCACTGGCTGTAGCCACAATTCTTCTGATCAGTCTATGGCTCAGCTCTCTGTTCCATCTGCAGAAATCTCCTCCCTTATGAAACTACACCTGGACATTTTCATCTCTCTATGGTTCAGTCAAAGTCCAGGCCAGGAAACAGAAACCACCCCAGGTACTTAAGGCAGAAACAGAGTCAATTCATGGAAATAGTCTGGAATTGGAAGGTCAGGAGGTTGCCTCCCATCTATCTTAAACCTCACTGTCTGTTACTATCCAATGGGAGGATGTTGTTGCCCCTTTCTGGAAAAGGAGTGATAGTTTCACAGACAGATGCAGAGCCCAGCCACCAATAACTGCATGCCCACCTCTGGAGTTAGGCTGTTTATGGAGGCTATAGGAAATTTCTTTATTATTATTATTATTATTATTATTATTATTATTATTATTATTTATTTATTTATTTATTTATTTATTTATTTATGCAGTATATATATGAGCAGAGGGCACCAGATCTCATTATAGATGGTTGTGATCCACCATGCGGTTACCGGGAATTGAACTCAGGACGTTTGGAAGAACAGCTAGTGTTCTTAACCTCTGAGCCATCTCTCCAGCCCTAGGACCTTTCTTAACTGGAGCCTGCTAGAGAAAATGCATCATTGGGGGGTGGGCTTTGAGCTCTTACTGCCTCATCCACTTCCTGTTCTGTCTAGGTTTTCTGGTGGAGATGAAGATGTGATCACTCAGCTTCCTGTTATGAAGGCCTGTTCTATGCCTCCCCAGCCATTACAATCTTTCTATTTGGAATTCTAAGGCAAAATGAACACTTTTGTCTATAATTTGGTTTGGGCCATAGTGTTTTCCCACAAGCAGCAAAAAGTAAGGAATCCAGGGTCTCATGCTGAACCAGGAGCTTCCTGTTTTGGTGAATCTGGCTGGCCAGCAAGGCTCTAGGATCTGCCTGTTCTCTCTCGTGAACAACCTCAATCTGGGATCACAGCTGAATGCCACCGTGCCAGGCTTTTAGAAAACCAATTCCACATGTTTGTGCCACAAGCACTGTCCCCACAAAGCCATGTCCCCAGACCCCCATATCTGAAGTAGTTAACAGTCAAAGTCATGTCTTCTAAAAATACCCAAACTCTATAGAAATTAATTTCTGATTTAATTTCTTCTCCTCTTGAAATCCAGAGATATTCAAAGTTTGCAGTGTATATCCAACATTCAAACACACACACACACACACACACACACACACACACACATACTTCTACATGTATTTATTCTCAATATTCCCCTCTTAAATTTGGTTACATTCTAAACAATAAAGACAACCAGACTTTTTACATACTAGGTGTAACATCTGACTAACTTGCACACATTCTAAAATCAGCAGAAAGACTCAAAATCAACCTCTAATTTCTCATTTTTGTTCTAAAAGTTAAAAAAAAAAAAAAACCTTCACCACCATCACTGCATAGCCCTGCCAAAACCTTCAGTCCTACAGATTTAATAAGAAGGAATGGCTCTACAGTCATCTCGCACTTCAGAGTGCCATAGGAGCATGACCTAAGACTGCTAAGGGGGCTGAGTGGTGTGGTCTGAACTTTTTGGCATTTTGAAAGCTCTTTATGTGTGATTTAGTCACAGCTAGTGAATAGAAATTAGGATTCAAATTGGTCCTCCATCTACTGTGATCCCAGCGAGCCCCTGAGCACAGGGTGGAGAGGGGGTGACTCACACACCCAGGACTGGGTCCCCCCTGGTGACTTCATCTGCATTCTCCCTCTTTCCCTAACCTTGTAGGGGACTCCATGGGGCTGAGAGTGAGTTGAAAAGCCTGCTCAGAGTTCTCTGAAAGTAAATCTACTTTATGAGGCAGCCATCTGTGGGAGGACACTGTTATTTTAACACCTCTCCCACTCAGCCTGTTCAGGCTCCACTGGAATGCTCAAGGTCCAGGCCTGCCTCTGTGCTGTGCAAGTAACACATTTACCATACACAGGAAGACATGTGTCCCACATGTGGACAAGAAATCTCTCTTCTTCCCTCAGCCTCTTCCCATTGCTTCAGCACCCAGCACCTAGCATGAGCAACACATGACTTAGCACTGAGCTTAGAGACACACAACTCAGACCCAAACACTAGAGACACACAACTCAGTACCTAGCACTAGAGACAAAAAACTCAGCACCTAGCACTAGAGACAAACAACTCAGTACCTAGCACTAGAGACACACAACTTAGCACCTAGCACTAGAGACACACAACTTAGCACCTAGCACTAGAGACACACAACTCAGCATCAAGCACTAGAGACTCACAACTCAGCACCGAGCACTAGGATGGGGAGGCCTGGCGGCACTCAGAGGAAGGATAGCAAGTTACCAAGAAGAGACTCAATGTTCTAAGAGCATATATAGGGGGAGGAGGTCTCCCTCAATCACAGACATAGGGGAGGGGAGAAGGGGGGAAGCGGGAGGGAGGGAAGAATGGGAGGAAACAGGGGAAGGGCTAACAATCTAGATGTAATGTGAATAAATTAATAAAATTTTTAAAAAAGAAATAAAGTTGAAATTTTCCGTTAAAAAAAAAAAAAAAGAAAGAAACACATAACTCAGTACCTAGCACTAGTGTTACGTAACTGGGTACCAGATGCACAACTCAGCATCCAGCATAATTCACCTCCATGCATTAGTGATGCGCAACACCATGCATTATTGATACATCGCACCATGCATTGCTGGCACACAACAGCATGCATTAGTGATATACAACAACATGCAATAGTGATGCACAACAGCATGCATTAGTGATACACAACAGCATGCAACAGTAATGCACAACTCAGCAAGTAGAGAAATGACCCCAAACTTGCAGACTACGTGTACTCATGAAATCATAACTCAAGATGGCTAACCCCCAGAGTCCTAACCCTGTCCCACGCATGTGTCTCTGCTCATGGGAGGAAGCTCTCACACAAAAGGGAATGCGTGAAGCAACAGGCACGCAGACTCTCCTGCTGCCACAGGCAGGAGCATCACTCTCTCAGCTCTCATCTCTTACTTGCTGTCCACTTCAAGAAGAGTAAGAGCCAGCCCCGACAGGGGTGTTTCCCTCAGTTGACCCCACGCTGACCCCCAGAAGGAATGTTCTTACCAGCTCTCTTCCCAGAAGACTCCAGGACTCTGTGCATAGAAGGTGCCAAATCTGCCAGGGCGAACAGGCCTGGTCTTCTCCCTGCCTCTGCCCCTCATCTCGGGGCCTCATGCCAACTCAGTGCAAACATCCTCGTGCCATCCCATCCCCCATCCTCTAGCCCTTTCACCTCACTAGAGCTCCTCACATAAAATCAAAACGGGACGAAATCCGTCCCCTTTGTCTTTTACAGCCAATAGGAGCCTCTGTCCCTCTGGGTGCCTTGTGCTCATCAGCCCATTTTCCTCAAAAGCAACAAGGAAAACGGATGAGTGCAAAGCTGCTCCTCGAAGCTTGCTTGGGGTGGATATTTCCCCAGGGGTAGGGGGACAAGTCTCACTCCTCAAGGTCACAGACAGAAGCTCTGAATTCTAGATTGGGGTCCAGCAGTCACAGCCTCTTACACAGCTGTGCTCCACAAAAGAGACCGGAGTCTGACCTGATGACAAGCTGCAGCCCACACACGTATTGGGGGAGCTGAAGGGAAACGGAGACTCACTGTGGTCAGAGAGGCTCAGGGGTTACTTGAGGCCCTTCCAGTGGGAGGAAGGAGATGGATCTGGAGTGAACAGGTGCTCACAGAGGAAAGGCAGGGGAGGAGGGGAATAAAACAAGTTGGACATGGCAGAATTGCCTCTGAAATAGTCTTTTCTGAACGCTGTGTGTGTAAACGGTGTGTGAATGTGCGTGTGTGCAGGTGTACATGTATGAGTGCACATGTGGAGGCCAGAGGGTCATTTTGGGTGCCATTCCTCAGGCACCATCTTTCTTGATTTTTGAGGCACGGTCTCTCACCAGGAACTGAGGCTTTCCTGCAAGGGTCATGGACCCACATGTGCCATGGTTGTAGGGACCAACACTCACACCCAGCACTGTTTCCCAATGGCTCCTAAGGTTCAATCTCAGCCCTCAACTTGCATATCAATTGACTTGACTGGCCACTGGCCCAGCTCCCACTGTTTCCTGTGCTGTCCAGGTACTGCTGAGGCTCACACAGGCAGGACTCCGGCTACTTTGCTTTGACTGGGTGATCAGAAGGTGAAATGCTTGGTGAATACTGGATTACACACCACAGTTGGGGTAGCCTGGATGGAAAGGTAGGACGAATGACAGATGGCCAAGGACATGTGGTGTCTTGTCAGCCTGCAGTACACGTACACCCGGCGTGCAGTGTGACAGAGAGCTCTTTGTGGCTTAGCAGCTCTTCCTAAAGACTTTCAAGCATCCTAAAAGCAACACTTTGTGTAACCTCCCTTCCAAACTTTGGGAGTTCTAATCAGTCACAGTAGGCTCTGACTTGTACATGGAAATGGAGGAGACTTTGTAATCAAGTCCTAAATATATATTTGCAGCAATATGGCTTTTCAGGAGGATATGTGATGGGAAGCAACAGACAGCGCAGGGGACAATTAAAGGGACAGCACCACGCAGCCAGGCCTTCCACTCCCTGAATGGAATTTCCTGGGCTGCACTGATTTCTGAATTTTCATGTTGATTTACAGTCAGCACAATATTATTGGGACCCCACACGTCTTCCATCCTCCATCACCTGCAATGAAGACTCATTTAGGCAGCAGGAACCTTGCGAAGATGAGTTTCCAAAAGCATCCTAATTTCACCACTGGCTCCAATTAGAAGTCAGCTCTGTGTTCCAAACCTTTAAAGGGGGATGCTCTAACTCCAGGGTACCAGGCTGGCCCCCGCTCTGGGATCTGGGAGCTCTGCTAAGTACTCTTCCCACCCAAAATGTGCCCCAGGAGACACTCACAGACCTGCCAGGCCCACTGGACATGGGCCAGCCCTTTACAAGCTCATGATTTATTGAGACTTAACTTTTAGTGGCCGGGAACAAGTTCTTCACCAAAACCAAAACAGAACAGAAATCCCAGAATTCTCTTGTGTAAAATTGTCCTTGTCCAGCCTTAGGGCAGAATAGGAAGGAGTACAAAACAGCTGACCTGAGAGCACAGGCACCGGGACATATCCCACAGCATCAATATGAATAACCACAGCACATTCTTGTCCCTAAAATGAATCTTTGTGACATTTGCATACATGTTTATTGTGAAATATATATGCATCTTGCCTGGAATACATTTCATTGTGTGGCATATGGCTCCTTTCAGCAGAAGATACTAAAAGATTTTAGAAATAGCCCTTCCTCTCTCTCCCAGAGAAGAAGGTGCCACTCAAAGGCCTGCACTTAGGCCCCATGCAGATGTCATGGACGTTACCAGTCCTTCGTGATTTTTCCCTGTCATTTTCTCCTGGCAAAGCAGGCCAGGCTTCACTGCCCTAGGCAACCAATGCCCAGAGGACCCATAAATAGAACACAGGGATGCCTCCTGTCCACAGCCTACTGCGGGATTCTGGGAGAGAAAGCTGAAGAAACCCTAAGCGTCCAGAGCAAAGGGACCTGTGTGTGCTGTGGGGACAAATGCAAGCTTGGCACACTACTTCCAGCCTTGAGGAGTTTTATAGGACCCACTCAGTTGAAGTTCTAATACGTCATTAACTCTTACATTAGGAGTGAGCTACTTCCTATGCTGTGTAGAGTCACGGGCCTTCTAAATCCAGCACGCGTTCTGTCGGTGCAGCTGAAGCTGGACCTGACCACAGTTGGAGTTTGTGAGCCAGTGCTACCTGTGGCTACCGTTTCATGGAGCACATCCCTAGGGCAGTCACTGAAAATGAGCTACAGTATCATGGTCAAGTGTGCATTATTCTACCGGAACGAGGCAGGGGCTGGGGGACGGTATAGAGGATGAGAGAGTCCATGTTTATGCTGCTCCTTAGTCCTTCATTTCTACTCAATACCATGGGGCTACTCACCTGTTCCGCGTGCACTTTCCTGGTTCTTTGTTAGCCAGACAGTTCAGCAGGGAAAGTGCTTCTTGACAGTGCAGCAACCCAAGTTCAACTCCCAAGGGCCCGCAGGTGGAAGGAGAGAGGCGACTTTAACCAGGCGCCTGGTTCGTCCGTTTTAATTGTCAGCTTCAAACAAGCTGGGGTCACCTAGGAAAAAGCAACTGTAATTGGAAAAGGGTCTCCATCAGACTGGCCTGTGGATGAGCCTGTGGGACATTTTCTTACTTAATCACTGATGTGGGAAGGCCCAGCCCACTGTGGGTGGTTTCAGCCCTGTGCAGATGGTCCTCGGGTATATAAGAAGTCAGGAAGAGTGAGCAGTGGCTGCTTCAGTTCTTGCCCTGAGGTTCCTGTCTTGAGTTCCTACCCTGACTTCCCTCAGTGATGGACTGTGACCTGGGAGTTGCAGAGCTGCGAGCAGAAATAAACCTTGCTCTTTTCTAAGTTGCTTTTGATCCTAGTACAGAATGCAAACAAGAACACGCACATGCTAACCAGCACATACATGCAACCCCACAAACACATGTACACATACATGTGTGTGCATGCAAACACACACACACACACACCATGCCTACACGCCAAGACGTGGTCACGCCCACCGCGCTCTTCTACACAGCAGAACATGGAGATGTGATGAGCAGTTGGGTTTTTTCTTTCTCCTTTTTGTGGCAGTGCCTGGTCTCCACACCTAGCAATGTAAACAACTGACTTGTGGGAAGGCCTAGGAAGGACATGTGACACCAGCTTGGCTCATACTCAGAAGGGGAATCAGTTAGCAAATTGTAGACTGTGGACCCTGTACCCTTAGTAGAGATAGGGACACGGGGCTGTGAGAAACAGCCTTTCTTTTCACAATGCCACTCAGAATTACAGCCGAGTATCCCAAAGCCCTCCAATTACGATGCTGATACTAAGGAATCGGTTCCCTGGGAGCTGGAAAGGTTGGGCTGAGCTCACTTGCTCCCAGTTCATTACACAAAGACAACTATGTAGCTTAGGCCTTTTCTCTTCCTGCCGCAGGCCGAGGGTGCTAATCTTGGGAAGGGTTATTTAAAATAACAAGTGATCATTACAGTAATTTCGGTGCATTTTCCAAGATAACTGAACTTGACGTTGGCTCCTAATTTTTTTGTCCTATTTTTATCTTTCTGAAGCTTTGTTGTATGGTTTCTCTCAATACTTCTTTAGAAGTTGTGTATGGTTAGGCAGATATAAATTAATGCAAACTTCTTAATTCTTACTTTTCCCCAGTCATAAAGAATATTCAAATTCACCTTAACCTTCATAAGCCCCAACAAAGCATTTCGTTAACCTCTGCCTTGTGCAGAAGGCCCCATCACTTCCACTTTCCCTCCTTTACTCTGGAGGCCTTTAAGGAGGTGCCAAAGAAGTAACACTATGTAGACGCCAAATGATAATGTATTTGAACTAAACCTGAGTTGCAAGAAAACAGATAACATGAACTTGAAGTTTATACATGTGAAATAAGAAAGCCATGTTATTCTTCATGTAATATTCTACAAAAATAGATCCTCTCAGTCTGAAAAAAAAAAATGTAAACTTGAAATTGACAGAAGAGCTGGGTGCGGCAGCTTGTGCTTAAAATCCCAGCGCTTAGAAGTCTAGGCAAGGAGAGTTGCCGTGAGTTTGAGGCAGGCTTCGGCTACAGAGTAAGACCCTGTCTCTGACAAAAAAAATGAGGGGTCTAGGGCACGAGGAAGGAGGGAGGACTGGAGGGAGGGAGGAGGAAGGGAGGAAAGGGTGGGAAAAGAGATGCTAGCTCACAGAAGAAGGGACGGGACCAGTGTGAAGGCGAGGGCAGACAACATGCCATGTTCTAATGCCATCCCTCCAACTACCTTTTCTTCCCAGAAAGCACCGGACACTAAATGTGACAAGGACGGAGGCCGCTCAGTATTTGAGAGACTGTTTTGCAAAGCAAACTTTAGTTATGTGGAATGGGCAAACATGATGTAAATGTATTAACACATTTGCTGAATTCTGCAAATATATTTTTACACAATTAGCTTAATTATTTAGATACATATTAAACCTTGCTTGCCTCGAGCAATTTAACATGGAATGTAATTTCACATATTATCACAAGAAAAACACATTTATAGAAAATCTGTGTCTCTCCTTTCATAATAACACTTCAAATACTCATTATTTAAGACATAAATAAATATATTTCAAGGATAATGAAAACTGTGTATTTCCAGAGAAAGTGTCTCTTAACCCACTAAGCAAGTGGCCTCCTGAAGCCCTCTTTTCTTGCTTGTGGTGTTGCAAGAGGCTTTGGAAGATCTGTCACGTTGTAGCAGTGCACACAGCAGGGCACCTCCAGGTTCCTCATTCAAAAGTGAAAAGATGAATTTTCTTTTGCTTTAAGAAAAAATTTAAAGCGCTTACAAAGCTAACCCACAGGAAGTCATACCCAGTGCCTTGGAAGGTAGATGCTGGAAGGTCAGGTATTTAGGTGTAGCCTTGGCTGCACAGTGACTTGGAGGCCAGCCTGGGATATAGGTGTCTCTGTCTCACAGAAGAAAAGGGGAGTTGCCGAGGACATGGGGATGGTCATGGCTCTTCCCGGTCTAGCTTGCAAAGAACACGGCTCATTTACTGTGAAAAGCCTGCTTAGGGGCCCCTCATGCTCCTGCCCCAGGAACACTGGCTGGGACCTGCGCAGCATCTCAGGGAGAGCCAGTTAGGCCAAGTCCCCGTTCAAATCTTCTAGCCAGCAGAGGAAAAGAAGGTGTGCACTGATGGGGAAAACGCTTTGGGTTTCCTAGCAATCAGAAGGCTTTTAAGGATTTAACTTACTTTTAATTACGTATAGATAGATACATGTATCTGCGTGTGGGTATGTATGTGTGAGTGTGGGCATGTGTGAGTGTGGGCACATGTAAGTGCATGCACATGTGAGTGCATGTGCATGTGAGTGCATGTGCATGTGAGTGCAGGGGCATGTGAGTGCAGGTGCATGTGAGTGCAGGGGCATGTGAGTTGCAGGTACATGTGAGTGCAGGGGCATGTGAGTTGCAGGTTCATGTGAGTGCATGTGCATGTGAGTGCAGGGGCCTGTGAGTGCAGGGGCATGTGAGTTGCAGGTACATGTGAGTGCAGGGGCATGTGAGTTGCAGGTACATGTGAGTGCAGGTGCATGTGAGTGCAGGCACATGTGAGTGCGGGTGCATGTGAGTGTGGTGCATGTGAGTGTGGGTGCATGTGAGTGTGGGTGCATGTGAGTGCGGATGCATGTGGAAGCCAGAATTCCAATTCCCCTGACATTGCAGTCATGGGTGCTTGTATGGGGCCTAACTTGGGTGCTGGTCTCATGTACTTTGCAAGAACAGTGAATGCCCTTAACCACTGACCTGTGTCTCTAGCCCCCAAAATATTTCTAAAGACCTCCTGCATAAAAATAATCTATTATGAAGCACCCTGATAATATAGGTGGTTTTTATAGTAATAATTTACACTCACCATTTTACAAAATGAGAAAATAAGTCATAAAGAGGAGTAACTTCCCATGGCCACTCAAACTGACCATAGAGACTGAAGAGGTAATTTCCAGACTGGTTTTGGCAGTTTGCTACTAATTAGGAGTCATTGTGAAGAGAAAGCGTGTGTGTGTGTGTGTGTGTGTGTGTGTGTGTGTGTGTGTGTGTGTGTGTAATTATCTCTCTGCTATAGCCTGTGATGTTAAGAATTAGTCATGACCACATCAGTTGAAATTAAGTATTGGCCAGCAGTTTAGCAGCGGCCCAGGGAGAAGTCTCATGTACTTGGTACCACATTTGGCATTTCATCCCTAAAGCTCGTTGCTAATCTGTCTATTCACTTCTGGCAGTATGTTCAAGTCCACTCATCTCGTGCACATGACAACATCTATTTGAACTGCTCTATAATCATTTGCCTCAGTTCATCCCAACTTTTTGCCACTTGCTTGTCATTTCTCTTCAATAAACTTTCACTGTTGTTCATATAAAGTGAAGACTGAAAAGAGGAGGAAGAAGATGAAGAGAAAAAAGTAGCAACAGAAGAAGAGGAAGAAGAAGAAGAAGAAGAAGAAGAAGAAGAAGAAGAAGAAGAAGAAGAAGAAGAAGAAGAAGAGGAAGAAGAAGAAGAACCAATTAAATAATAACATCAAAAACAAAACAAAACAAAGCTTATTACAACTGCTGAAGCCCTAGGCAATCAGCCATGGAAGATCTCAAAAGGCAGGGTCTTGTACTCACAGGAACACCAACTATTTGTGTCCCCATCAGCTACTGGGAAATTGGTTTTCAATGTCTGGCAAAAGCCTGTTCCGTGTCTACCAACATTTATTCCTCAAACTGAGGATGGGGGAAAAAAGGAGCCAGAGATAGTCATGAAGGACTAGATGGGCATTCGGCTCCAACATAGGCCTCCATGATGTCCGTGACTTGCCAATGTCTGCCTGCATGGCCATCTGTGTCATATGACTTTTTGGTGTTCTCTGCTGCTTCTTACACACTGCTCAAGGTTTGCAAGCCACTGCACAGGCACATCTTCCTGTCCCTCCAATACCCTTCACAGCTCCATGCACATCTTCCTGTTCTCCAGTACCCTTCACACCTCCATGCACATCTTCCTGTCTCTCCAGTACCCTTCACAGCTCCATGCACATCTTCCTGTTCTCCAGTACCTTCACAGCTCCATGCACATCTTCCTGTCTCTCCAGTACCCTTCACAACTCCATGCACATCTTCCTGTTCTCCAGTACCCTTCACAGCTCCATGTACATCTTCCTGTTCTACAGTACCCTTCACACCTCCATGCACATCTTCCTGTTCTCCAGTACCCTTCACAGCTCCATGCACATCTTCCTGTTCTCCAGTACCCTTCACACCTCCATGCACATCTTCCTGTTCTCCAGTACCTTCACACCTCCATGCACATCTTCCTGTCTCTCTAGTACCCTTCACAGCTCCATGCACATCTTCCTGTCCCTCCAATACCCTTCACAGCTCCATGCACATCTTCCTGTTCTCCAGTACCCTTCACACCTCCATGCACATCTTCCTGTCTCTCCAGTACCTTCACACCTCCATGCACATCTTCCTGTCTCTCCAGTACCCTTCAAAGTTCCATGCACATCTTCCTGTCTCTCCAGGACCCTTCACAGCTCCATGCACATCTTCCTGTCTCTCCAGTACCCTTCACACCTCCATGCACATCTTCCTGTTCTCCAGTACCCTTCACAGCTCCATGCACATCTTCCTGTCTCTCTAGTACCCTTCACAGCTCCATGCACATCTTCCTGTTCTCCAGTACCCTTCACACCTCCATGCACATCTTCCTGTTCTCCAGTACCCTTCACAGCTCCATGCACATCTTCCTGTTCTCCAGTACCCTTCACACCTCCATGCACATCTTCCTGTTCTCCAGTACCCTTCACACCTCCATGCACATCTTCCTGTTCTCCAGTACCCTTCACACCTCCATGCACATCTTCCTGTTCTCCAGTACCCTTCACACCTCCATGCACATCTTCCTGTTCTCCAGTACCCTTCACAGCTCCATGTACATCTTCCTGTTCTACAGTACCCTTCACACCTCCATGCCTTCCTCTTGCACATGGAGCTGGAGGAGACTGAGTATAGTTGCCTTTCTTTTTATGTTTACTGTCCTTATCTCTACTTTTTTTCAGAAAATGTCTCGGACTCTCTCTAAAGTTAACTGAGGTCTCTTAGCACCCAGCTGAGGTCATGCCAAAGCATTGTACAGTTCCTTCTTCCTACACTGCACATGATGAGAATAGGAACTCCACATTGCCAAATTCTGTTTCTCGCCCTTCATGAAACTTCTATTGTAACATTTAATTCACATTGTAAATGTTCAAGTTACTCTACCTGCATTCCTTTTAGATATTTCAGAATAGAAGATATAACACACACACACACACACACACACACACACACACACACACACACACAAACAAACACACACACCACAGAACACACACACACAAACTCCAAATAACGTACATCAAAAAAACTCATTAAAACACATCACTGATTAATGGCTTATTTAAAAAATAGATGCTATTGTGTCATTGAAAATGCTGTTTCTGAGGTTCCCCAAGGTCAATCAATGCCAGGAGTCAAAAAAGCAAAATGCCGCTGGGTGCCCAAGTAAGCAAAAAAAGCTACATCTGCCATCTAGTGGTCAGAATATGTAAATGCACTTGGACTCACCATCTCCAGGTCCATCCTGCAGAGTGAAACTACTCCCTAACAGGCCTTAACAGCCCCTTTCCTTAGTGCCTTAGTCATAGTTGGGAGAGTTTCGCGTGGATCATTTATATTCTAGTTAATATGCACGACAATCATATGAAGTATAACACATGTTTAAACCCATTCTAGAGATGAAAATTTTGAGGCAACAAGAAGTTGAGTTCTCTAAGCTGAGGCCACCTAACCACAGAGGCAGCATCCCCGAAACTGACTGCCATCAATGCTAGTCTTCCCAGTGCTTATAACAAGCACTGTACTATGTTAACAAGCACAGTGCCTATTAACACATGTTTATAGTTCTCAGAGTTAGGGGCACACACTTAGAGTGCTGGTTGTTCTTGAGCACAGGTAAGTAAACAACGTCTCAAGGCAAACATACAATCACGAAAGCTCCCCATGAAGGAGTGGTGAGAACATATTCGGATTTGTGTCTTCAACTAAACTCTGTATCGGATCCATTGCATTGTGTTCCTAGTATAATAATTATGTGAATCCAGAAAGGGTCTTGTAAGCTTTTGTTCTTGTAATTGAGCATAAAGCAAAGTGTCATAATTTAAATGTTTGGGGTTTCAGTTTTCTCGACACTTAGGGCCATCTGAAGTAGAACCAGGGACACCTGTGTGTGCCCCATCCGGAAGGGCTCCAATGTTACATGTTCCACCTTCCAGAGCATTCCACAAACCAGAAGCCAAAACACCCCAATACCAGACTCTAGGGCCAATAAGAAAACTCCCCATGTTATATACACACCCTGCTTGTGACTTTAAAATCTGATGGATCCCGTGTCCTTGTCACCACAGAGACACTGGTGGCTCCCCCTCCCAACATTCCAAGCATCTCAGAATATGATGGGCCCCCTATGCTCCATGCTTTATGATCTATAGAGGGTGTGGATGGTGGGCAAGCAGCGGAGACCCTTCATACAGCCCTTGTCTACAAATGCTCAGAGCAGTACCCGCTGGGCTCTATCACGAGAGTCCTGGCCTCTAGTTGTAGAATATGCCTTCTGCTCATGCCAGTAGTCTTGGCCACTTCAGCCCTTGCGACACTTCCTCTGCTCAGCGCGCCATATTCTCCCCTCCTTTAATATCTGCTACAGTCTGAGTGCGCAGTTCTTGCCTCAAACACCTTCCGGTCTCAAGGAAGAATTCAAATTAATTATCGATTGTGCAAATTCAGGGGAAGAGAAAGAACAGTGATGATGGAGGAGGACAGAATTCGCTCTGAACTGAGTCCTGGGCAGCAGAGGGAGGACGTACAGCGGCAGCTCAGCTGCTGAGCGCTGCTTAGGCCCTATCCCAGCGGCTCTTGCCACGCACCACCTGCTAGTACAATTCTCCCTGCTGGCACTCCATCGCATCGCCGTTGTTCTGTGTTGTATGGTTGATGCTGTCTCACGCTGTAATGCTCACACATGCCCACATGTCCCTCCCCGCCCCCTCCTTCCTGCCCCATCATTCCCGTTGCTCTCACTGGCACTCTCTGAGCGCCTACCCCTATAAATAGCTCCGTTGTATAAGTTCTTCGTATCTATATCTCTCTTGACTGATTTGGCGTGACAGGGCAGGTGAGAAGAAAGCTAGAGGCAGGTTTTTCACGGAGAACAGAAGGAAACGAGAAGGAAACAAACAACCCAAGCAATGGCTCCGGACAGACAGTGTGTGTGAGTCTGGACAGACAGCAGGTAAGAGGGAAAGTACCTCAGCAAGATGTTCCGGTGGCGGACATCCCCTCGCCGTTCTCTTGGGAAATGCATAGTTTCAAATTATTTATATTTTGTGACACTGGCTGAAAACTAAACTCCTGACTGTCTCATTGCCTATGGAAGGAAGCTGTACCACAGCAGTGATAACATGGGCTGTTCTTTGGTGAACTGCACAGAGCCTCAATTACTATCACTTGATTGCATGAAGGACTGAAGTGTCTCTGTGATCACAGAATTTCCCTACTGAATAATTTCATGCTCTATGTTTTCCAGCATTTTCCTAATTCTTCCCCAAATACACAAACAAACATTCTTAAAAGTCCAAAGAGGTGGGAGGAAACCAATCCTTTTTCCTCATTCTTCTTGGACAGGCAGACTGAAAAATCCTTCACAGCAGAGACCAGCTCGATGATATTCAGGCTCACGCGCCATCAACACGGTTGTCAGCCATGTAGCGTGTTCATTATGGGGCGGCATACGAGACAGAGCGAGCACAGCTGGCTCTCCAGATCGCAGGTTGAAGCTGCAGGGCTGACTGCTAGAAACATCATCTTTTCACTTAGACGCTGAGGAAATTTGATCTGGAAGTCACTGAGGGAGAATGGAGAAGCCCCACGATGTTGTGCTTATTGAGTGACTTTTCCATTTCCCAGCTTAGTTCAATACAAACTTCCAGCAATACAAAAAATGACTATTAAAGTAGTATTTATGGGCCTGTTGCTAGTGTATCCTAAACCACATTGCTTTAAAATAATTCATAGTCTTTAATTATTCCTCAAAAGAATTAATTCCTCACTCTAAAATTTTTATATATTCTTTCTTCTTCATTACACCCCGAAAGCCAATGTTTTTTTCTTGTATGAAAAAAGCTACCATAGCTCTAAGCAAGAGTCACTACCAGAGAAAAACAATTAATAGAACCACAGCAGTGAAAGGACTGCTCCGCTCACCTGTGTTTTATGGATCTTTGGTTAAAGATTGAATTTTATTGTGTTTGTTTTTAAATGCCATATTTAGAATTATTTTGTTTGATACTTGAAACAAGTAGACCTTTGTTTATGCTCCAGAAGGCTCCCTGGGCAAGCCAAGGTCTCCCGCGTGTCTCCTTTTCACTTAACTCTTTAATTATCCCCCTTACCAGATGGAACCAGGTAGCTCTTATCCTTCCTTACTGGGGTTTAATTCACCGCTTCTCTCTGTAACGAAGCGGGAAGGTGATGCCTGAGGACTGTTTTCCGGGGGGAGGAATATGATGCCTACATGTAATGTGTACTCCTTGTTACAGCCCCTGCCTTCCCTCTGTCTGTGTGCCATGGTGTTAAGAAGAGCTCACACTGACCAGGCAACATCACAGAACACCTGAGTACAGTCTGAACATCCAGATCAAGGGACGCTGTGTCTGGATTATGGATCCTCTAAATGTCTCAAGGCTTTCTATCTCGCCTAACTCCCAGCCCATCATTTCTTAGAGTTATATTCTAATATTTCCATGCTCATTTCTCATGCGGGAAAAGTGATGGAGTTCTTTCTATCATAGTTTTCCCTTATTAAGAGTCTATAATTCTAAAGAATCATTATGACTCTTAATTAGGACACTATAATTTGCCACAGGGATTCTTTTGTTCCCAAAAGAGGAAGTTTACTTCTTTTCACTACGCAACACACACACACACACACACACACACACACACACACACACACTCCTTTAAAATCTTTAAAGGAAAAAATAATTGCATACTCAGACCATTTGTTATTCCTAATTTTAGCTGAATCATATAAGAAGCCAGCGTTCCATACTGTAAACTGTGACAAGGGTACATGATCAGTGGGCCCACTTGCAGCAGTCTCCTACTTTAGAAATTTCAAATGAAAATACTATAAAATACTCAGTCATGCGTTGCCAAAAAATGGAGAAAACAGACTCAATAAAGAGACACTTCACTGGGGAGGCAAAGGCTGGTCGATCTCTGTGAGTTCGAGGCCAGCCTGGTCTACAAAGTGAGCCCAGGACAGCCAAGGCTACACAGAGAAACCCTGTCTGGAAGAAACAAACAAACAAACAAGCAAAAACAAAAAAAGAGAGAGACATAGGTAGCAGACACCGTAAGATCCATGTCTCGTTGGATACCGACTGCCTGTCAATCTTCTCTGTCCATGTAGCTTGATCGCCTAGGCCAGCCTGTCATGTACTCCAGTCGATTAGCCCAGTCCTGTTTAGAGATTTGGCCAATTCTGGAGTCTGTGGATTCTGTGTCCATGGCTATCACAAAGTGACTCTGATCATATGCAGGCAAGAATTTCTAAAAAATGGCCCATGGTGAACTCTAAGCTCTGAGACAGGGGCTGGGGAGCTGGGGTGCAGGTCTTATGTATCCATCATCTTATGGTCTGCCCTAGGATGCCACCCAGCTCATCAAGAGGAGCACCGTGCATTCATCTGAGCTAGGAAGCCTGCTTGGTAACCTGCTGACTCTACAAAGTTCACTGGAGACAGAGGGAGAGACACAATTAACTACATCACAGATGTCCTGCTCCTTCGGCCTCTTTTCCAACTTCTTCCTTGTGCCTTGGGTTTATATGTACCAGTAAAGATCTAAGCATTTGCTTTTTATCTCAGGTAATGCTTTCTAGGGAATCTAGACAAAAGTAATTCCAATGAAGGCAATGAGATTTATGTCCGTTTTCCTCAACTGGAGAAGTCTACGAAAATTACTGAGAAACCTAGACTCAAAGTGAGACCTCCAAAGCACATTGATTGTTAAGTGCTGCAGAGCCTGAATTGGTTAAAAAAAAAAGGGAGGGGGGACATCCTACTGCAAATTAATTTGGCTACTTTCATTTAACTTTTATATTTGGAACAGTAAAATATCTAGGCTTTTGTTAGTAATTTTAAAGAAATAATTCATTTTAAATATTTATTTTAAAGCTTATAGAATCTGGAAAAAACAATATCTATATATCAGAGAACCTTGGGAAATAGCAGCATCAACTAATGCTAATTCAAGTCATTAATGTTGAAAGAATTGAGCGTGATGATCCACTGGTAAGGAGGACACTGCACCACTGCTTGACTGTATGGCTTTTAATTTGAGAAGAAACAGACATACCCTAATGTGTAAGGGAACTATGGCTTTCAGAAATCCCAAGCCAAGAAGGATTGAAGAAGCTGAGGGGCCATTCCGGAACACAGCACCAGAGACTGCTGGGCCATGCTCAAAGCGGCCGATCCTAATATCAGGACAATGCTGAGAAGAGAGAGAGAGAGAGAGAGAGAGAGAGAGAGAGAGCGTGAGGAGAGAGAGAGAGAGAGAGAGAGAGAGAGAGAGAGAGAGAGAGATTCCAAGTTTATGTAATATGTGCTGCTTGGCTGGTGCATGGAGCAGGGGAAATAGGATGAGGGCGACACTGGAACTACTGATAAACCTACAGTGGGAACCACAGATTCGGTGCAATACCACATGGAATAACAAAGAGGGTAACTGCCAGGTAGAGCAAGTCACAGAAGAGACAAGGAGCTAAAGAAAAAAAAAGAAAAGAAAGAATTGTTCTGCATTTAATACCTAGGCTAATACCAACTACTGTAACAAACCAAAAAGTCTCAAAGGCTTACAAGGCACTAATGTATTACTTTTTTCTAATCATTGTTTTGCATCCTGACTGCAGCTTCCCCTTCCTCCTCTCTTCCCAGTCCTTCCCCCTAGGGTCCTCTCTGTCCCTCCCCCATCCACTCCTCCTCTGTTTATCTTCAGGAAAGAGCAGGCCTCCCCCACATATCAACCAAACATGGCATATCAAGTTGCAGTAAGACTAGACACTCCTACTCTTATTGAGGCTGGAGTAGGCAGCCCAGTAGAAGACAAGGGTCCCTAAAGCAACCAAGAGTCAGTGACATCCCCTGCTCCCATACTTAGGGGTCCCACATGAACACCAAGCTACACAACTGTAACATATATGCAGATGGCCCAGGTCAGTCCCTGGTTGTGAGTTCAGTCTCCGTGATCCCTTATGATCCCAGGTTAGTTGATTCTGTGGGTGTTCTTGTGGTGTCCTTGACCACTCTGGCTCCTACAATTCTTCTTCCCTGTCTTCTGTAGGATTTCCCCGAGCTCTGCCTGATGCTTGGCAAAGCACTAACTTCTTTCTTGCGCATATAGTAATCCACTATCTGCTTCTGACTGATGGGCACCTCGCCTCTGGACAGTGACCAAGGCACCCACTGACTCCCTGTCCATCATTCCACTATTCCTGAGCATGCCCCCATCCTCTGCCTTGGGTTTGGGGTAGCAGAAAAAGGCCTACTTGCTTCCATATTTATCAGCCGCCTTGATATATAACCTGCAACCATGTTGCACTGGCACCGCTAGAACATGGCCACACCCAGACAAAACAGGAAATGAACAGTACACTTTCCACATGGGCACTCGCCTCCTCCCAGTGACAAAGCTCTGTGGAAGATGGGACACGAGTTTTTGGTGGTTAGGGAAGCAAAGGAAAGCCTTTCCTTCTGTCCTATGATTTTCAATTTTCAAGTACAATTCACTGTGAACCCCATGTTTCAAATATATGTGAAGATCTTACTGGTTTACTCACACAATGACCCTTAAAATTAGAATCACTGTTTCCATCCTCCCACTGAAAACCAGACGCTTGTGAGTGAAAACAACATGTAGGAGAGCTGATTAATGGGGTCCTGAGTCTGCTGTGCCACCAAGGCCCTGGGGTAAGGGCATGGAGTGTAGTGGGCACAATCCATTGTTAAAAGCTTAGTTAGCTCTGGCCTCAGAGTCCTGATATCTTCTGCATCAGCCTTCCCATCCGTAAGTTGGACCCTGGTTAAGTACGGTTCTTTTAAGCAGAAATGCCTATCTGGTGCTGGCTGTGGTGTTTCCCCAGGTTCACGGTGCTTATCGGTAGCCCAGATCTCAGCTCTACCACTTATCCCACCTAAGAGTCCTAATCTCTCTGCCTCTCCGCTTCCTCGCCTGCTCAGTCTAAAGATGGCCGCTAACACTGGCTAGTGCAGTGCGTAATGTGATTACTGCAGGCAGAGCCACACCACCAACTTTTAAAAACAATTCGCACTAGTGGCTCACTTCCCTCTAACAAACATAGTGGCTCAAGACAGCACAGACTGATTCTCTTAACAGTATCAGAGCTCCAAGGTCCAACAAGAGCAAGCTGGGACAGCAGCTCAGTGGTACAGCACTTGTGGCCCAGAGTTCAGAGCCCAACTGTCCTTCCCGGCAAGAAAACACAGCCCAAAATCAATGAGACTGGACTGAAGTCCCGATATGAGCAGGCATGTCTTTCCCCTACAGAGCTAGGCCCTCAGCTTTTTTACCAACCAGACGCAGCCTGCATTCCTCGGTCACAGCCTTTACTTCTAAAGTCATGTGCATATTTTTCTTCTCTGTTTCTATTCTTCTATCGTCTCTCTGACCCTCCCACGCTCTCTCACAGGGGACACCACGCTTAGATAACACACAGGGCATGCTGCCTTCTCAGAAGAACACCTCAGTCTTGTCTGCCAGAGCCCTTTGTTCTGTCGGTTATCACACTTACAGTTTCCGGGAACACGGTGTAGACATCGTTGAGGAGTCTATTTAAGCCAGCCGCTGTGCGGGTTAACCGTCCTTGTAAACCGGAAGTTAAGTCAAGTAACTTCCGGTAACACGTGCAGGGCCTGGAGTTGAGTGTTGAGTCAGGATACGGTAAGGCCTAGAAGAAAACAAAATCCTTAAATAATAACACAAAGGACTCATCAATTAATTCAACTAAGCAAACAAAAAGCTGAAAATATTAATATAACTGAGGAACTGAGGCCTGTGTGGGTAGAAAATGCTAGAGGATATTAAGATTTTATTTATTTGTTTTTTATTTCTGTTTTAGGAAACATTTGGCTGTTTTCTGAGAACCGTGACTAGCTGGATAGGGCTAATCTGCAGAGAAAGCATGGGCTTTTTGTTTTCTTATAGTTCTCCAGGATCTATGGACTCCATAGCTTTTTTCTGTTGAGCAATGCGCCTGTTACAAATTGTGAGAGGTTCGTGGGCTCAGCCTGGCACTTCCAATTGGCAGAGTCTCTCACGGTAGCACAAAGCTCAACTTGACTATTTTAGAAACTTCCACGGGCATGGAGAAGGATACTAGCTTAAAGAATAATATTTTTCTTTTAAAAATCCAAATTTCTCATTTAAACCCAAAAAAGCCCTGACTTCCTTACTTTAAGGTATATTTTAGCACACTAGCAGCCCTGAGAATGTGCTATTCAGCCCAGAGAGAGAAGCAGTGCCCTAAATTTTAATCACTTCTTTCACCAATCCAAAGGAAATCTCTTAAGGCTTTAAAAGGTTGGGGTAACAACACTGAAAATATTTTTATTTTTCACACTCCTCTGCTTTTCTTGGTTCCATCTGGGAGCAGAAGCCAGCATGCTGAAATACCAAGAGAAAGGCGGTTTTCAGCGTCCCCAGCCTGACAAGCGGCAGGAAATAGCAAAACGCTCAGAAGGGCAGACCTCCTTCTGCGCCTCCAAGATTTCTAGGTGAAGTTAGGCTAGTAGCAGGCTTTGCTCAGTGCAGCGTGAGATCCTGTAATGGTTTGGGTGTCTCAGCCATGACTGCTGGTCCTTAGGATCGGAGCAGAATGGTGTCGTTCATCAACAACGGCAAAGACAGCAACCAAATCCACAGACCTTCTTCCGTGTGGGAATTCTGAGAGTTCAGCGTGGAGACGGGAAGTGACAGCATGACTCGGGATCTGACAAACCCGACAAACACAGTGACTACTTGCTGTAGGAACAAACACAACAAAAGGCATGCATGCCGGTGGCTTGAAGAAAACCACAATGATTTAGTAATGGTTTTTTTTTTCCTACCCCCTCTCCCCGTTTTGTTTTGTTTTGTTTTTAATCTTAATATTTTGTTCACATGGAGTGTGTGCCAGCTCTTGGGGGATGGCTTTGGGAGGTGCCATGACAGTTATGTCCCATCCCAGGTTGTATAGAAGAGTATCAATAATTTGATGATTTACGTTGAATCTACAAGACACTGCAATTGGGCTTTGGTGCTTGGCTCTTGACATAGACTCTTACAGAAAAACAGGAAAGGCTGTGGCAAAGCAATGAGGGGCAGCCGCAGCCGAGCCATACCGAACTTAGAGACGGGGCCATCAGTGAGCCCGAAAGTACATACTTTCCCAAGCACCCCAGGAGGCAAGGGTTTTATTCCCATCAGGAAATTGTCTGATGTCTGTCTTACTTGCACTTTAGGTCATTCATAAGCTATGGGAGACTATGCACCTGTGCTGGGGCCTTTATCATGGCACAAAAGAATCTAGCTGCCACTGGACATCTGTGGTACCATCACCCCCCATTTCAGATTACAGTGTGTTCCAAACCATGTGAGTAAGATGACTGACTCATGGGTTTCCTTTAAAAAACAATGTGGGCTTTTTGTTATGTGCATATACATGTGTCTAAGTTGAGAGATTAGTACAGGTGTCATATGCCTGGAGCTGGAGTTACAGGTAGTTGTGAGCCAGCCAACCCATGTGTTTATAACCAAACATGGTCCTCGTAAAGAGCATTACACACTGAATGACTGGCCCATCTTTTCTGCCACAATTTACAAATTCCACCATCAAGCATTTGTGGATGTTTTACTAGAGCCCTCTCACTATTCTGTGTGGTAGATATTCAGCAGCCTGCAGCTGACAGTAAAGGGTTGATAGTGTGCAGTTGTGAGCTGAGCACCTCGGTGGGACATAACGAGAAAGGGTGCGTGTTGAGGAGCAAGCATGGGAGAATCACATCGCCTTTTTAAAAAGTCAACGTGCAAGTTCTATTCATTCCAAGAATAGAAGAAAACCATTTCAAGGAAGTTACAGACTTGGGTAGATTGCAGGCCAGTGAGGAAAATGACCTCATCAGCCTTCAATCCAGTGATCGGCAAAACCGTAGAGGGATGTTATGTTTTCCCTCACGCACCTATTTATCTTCTCCAAGGCCATTGTTGAGCCCCATAGCTCTGCCTATGGCATCACTCTCTACCACCATGCTAGTGAAAGCCAAGTTCGTAGTAGCCTTAAGTGCCCCAGTTCACATAGAGCTCAAGTCTTTTCTCACTGAATAAGACTGTGTTGACTTAACGCCAGAAAATGCCTCTAAAGAAATTGACAGTGGTTCTCCAGGAAGAATACAGATGCTTCCCAAAGTGTCAAGTATGTAGAGTCTACATGCAGGGCACAGACAAGGCAGAGCTGTGAGGTGGAGGAGACGGTGCAAGTATCCTGAGGAGAGAAAGAAATTGATCTCTAAATGTCTCATTCCCTCCTGATTTGTTACTCTTTGGAAACCTGCTTCAGATGCTTTTCTTCAAACTTTTCCTCAAACTCTGGAATTTAATTTTCAATATTGTTAAGTTGATGTTAAAAAAAAAATAATATTTGCAACCACTGTGAAATGCTTACCTGACAAGTGAATTTCAGGGCCACATGTCTTTCGTGAGGAAATAGATGACGTTAGGGTTGATCTGCAGTATCGGAACCGCTGTCCTGGGAAGACAGGAGAAGTGAGTAGTTCTATCGTAGTTACGATACACCTTTAAGTGGAGAGCAGCAAAGAAGGTGCAGAAAACTCTTCAGGAAGCTCTTGCTTGATTTCTTACCCCAGGCAAGCTCCTTTTTCCTCAACCACACCCTACATGTTTCTCAAAAGTATTTCTCAAAACAAGATGGCTGAATCACCTCATAGCCTTGCCTTACCTTGGAGCCAGCAGAAGTCTTCCCTTGTGTACAGTTGTTTTGTGAAACAGTTACATTGGTGCCCTTTAAGGCTTAGGCATACCAGCTGTTTCTCCCTCTTCAACAGAACCTTTGCAAATATCCATACACTATGATCTATCTTAATCCCTAAGCTTTATAGAGACACAAGGCAGGTAGTTGTGAATGGTCAGGACTTCTTCTTTTTTTTTCAATATTTATGGTTGATATTTCTTTTTATACAGTTGATTTAAACCAGTTTTATGTTTTAGGCAAATCATTAAAACAACCTAAACATGCATATATACATGGGTCAGGTACATGGGATAGAATATAACAGGACTTCTAACAGCATAAGGAAGTTATTAGAATCTAACCATTCACCTCCTGGTTGCTCCTGGAGTTCCTTGCAAGCAACGAGTTTAATCTTATGATGTTAGTTCAATGCCATGTCTGGCTGGGGTTGGGAGTGGCTATATTTAGCTTTACTGTGTGGGCAGAGTGCTGGTAAGGCTGTGTCAACAAAGGTAAAACATTCACTCTATTTAACAAACCTGTCTTCTCCGAGCTGGGGATGAGATAAATGATTCACAGGCCCCAGTGAGCAACGCCCTTAAATGCTGTCAGTGAAATCATGGGTGACAGACTAAGTGTCTGAGGCTGTATGAGACTTGGCCATGGTTCCTCTGCATGAACAGGAGTTTTAAAAGCAGACCAAAAGAGAAGGGTGTTCCAAGGGAAGGTGATAGCATTATAAAGGACTAGAGCAAGGAAGAAACGCAATGTGCTGGGGGAACTAAAAGGTGTTTGGATGTAAAACATGAAGTTTGTGTGGAGAAAGATATTAAGAAGTGTGGGCAGGCCATGACAGAACTATTGGGTGAGTTTGTTTGTTTGGTTGGTTGGTTGTTGGTTAGTTGGTTGGGTCTGTGTCTGCATGTACATATACACATTGAGTTCATGTGTGTGAAGGCTAGCTGACAATCATACTGCTTGTTTTCACTTTGTTTCATTGTCAGACAGGGTCTGTCACTAAGTAGGCTAGGCTGTCCCGCAAGCCCCAGCAAGCCACTTGTCTCAACACTGGCCTCCTCAACACTGGGGTCACAATTGCGGGCCACCACCCACGGCTTTCTATAAGTAGGTTCCTGAGATTCGAACTCAGGTCATAATGCTTGCAAGGGATTTCCTCTTGAGAATCCAAGGAGGACTCAGGGCTGACAAGTACCATGGCCAGAGTTCTATTATAGAATAATTTCTCTTTTGCCAACATAGAGGAGGATTTGGGATGAGTCACTGAGAGAGTTTTTCAGACATGATAGAAGGTGGTGATTCAGGCTAGAAATAAGCTGAGGCAGAAGAAGCAGAGAGGCAGCATATGGAAGCTCGGTGATATGAAGGGCCCCAGACCTTAGCACAACTGACACCCATGAAGGAAGTACCATTCAGGCCCTGGAAATCTGCCAAAATAGAACCAAGACCTATTACATCAAAGCCCATACTTCTGGGACATATTTCCAGTACACTCTCTAAGGATACTAACCTCGCCTTTGGCTCCTCTTGTTCTGCTTCCAGCTAACTGCTCTCGATAACTGAGGTGGGTCCCAAACACCCACTGTCGTCACTGCTCGGCTTGTGGGGACTTTGTACTGGCTTGATCCTGTGTCTGAGTGGTCTTCTGTGGTGGCTGCCTCACAGCATTCCAATCCAGGGACCAGCCAGATGTACGGCTGATGGAGTAGAGGAGCCCTGTGTACCCCCACAGCCTCGGGAGTGGCTGGACACATATGAGTATGGTGCAGTCTGTCATAGGTACAATCTGTGTGGTGACCCAAGTGGGTAATTAGAACAGTGCGTAGAACAGTCTTCGCCAGTTCACAATAACAGCTAACAGGCAATGTGGGCTGGCCACATTCCAAGCTCTGGTCTTGGTATGTTCCCTGTGTATATGGGAAAAGTTAGAACATGTAGTCAGGGTTTACTCAATCTGATGACAAATCTTACCCTTGTCATTTAAATTAACCCATCTATACATCAGTTTCCTCACCCATTAAAGTGGGCAAAATAATATGCAACCCATGTGGCAATGTGGTGAAGTATTAGAGAATTCATTAGAACCCCGATTGGTGAAGAGCATGGAGAAAAATTTCATTGACTGAGATTTTACTCTTAACACACAAACAAGTTTAACTGCTCGGAACCTACTGAGTATTATCAGTTCCATTCTCTAGGAAAGGAAATGGGGGCACAGAGACAGACAGAGCCCCAAGGACTGCTGCCATTGTTAAGTTCTTTAATTCTCCATGTTATGTTTTAGGAGGGTGGCGGGGAAAAGTAGGAATTACATAACGGAACTGCCCTTCTAGTCAGAGCAGCACACATCAGCTCTTCTCGGAGAAGTGCACACAGACATATGGTCCTGTCACTAGCAGAGATGCCTGGAAAAGCACTGACGTCAGCGCCCACCGGCTCCTCAGTGCATTCTGCCGGCCCTTGCTTGCTGCACGCTTCTGGGACAGCAGAAGGCGTGTCTGGCCACTCTCTGACAGCAGTTCCCCTCTTACTGTCACTGCTATTTTCCCGTCTGGGTAAGTAACTGCCTTGGCTAAAGCTGGAGTTCCCAGCCTAGTTCTATGGTAAGACGCAATTGCGTGTTGCTTTGCAGGGGTCTTCCCTGGGAACCAGGGCATCCTGTTTGGCTTTACCAACAACTTGTCTCACTGGGCCATAATTAGAAAGTTGGACACTGAGTGGAAGCTGAATTTCAGATGTATAAAGGTAAGTTTTACCATGTCAATATATTCAGGAGCCATTGGGATGGTTCAGCTGGTAGAGAACCTGCTTCTACCTGATGGAAATTGTCCTCTGACCTCTACACATTTGCACATATCTCCCTGACCTCACCCCTCACAAACCCTCAATAAACAAAATCTCATAAAAAATTTAAATATATATATATATAGTATTTTCTGGGATGAACTTATACCAAAAAGTTGTTTGTTACTTCTATGAAATTTAAATTTAACCTAGTGTCTAGTAACTTGTGCTTTGTGAGATGGTACAACTGGTGACTAGATTTTGGCCTATATGCTGGGGTTGAAGAAAGTTCACCACAGTCTCTAGAGGGAGGCTCCGCAGTCACAAGCACTTGCTGGTCTCTCAGAGGACCCAGATTTAATTCCAAGCATGCTTGTGACATGACAGCCCACAACCATCTGTAGCTCTAGTTCCAGAATATCTGACACCCTCTTCAGGCCTCCTCAGGCAGCAGATGCACAACCATGGTGCATGCGTGTGCATACGAGCTTGTGCGCACACACACATGCATGTACACACACACACATGCACACACACATGCATATACACACACATACACACACAAGGACAAAACTCTCATACGCATAAAAATAAAATAAATCTGCCTTTAAAAGGTCCTCATGGTCCCCATGGTTGATACTCCCTCTACAGACCAGAGGAAGCCATGTGCATGTATCCCAGGAGAATGTGCGAGATGTGGCCATTGTTGTTGCTGTCCTGGCCCAGAGTCACCGGGCCCTGAGGGACCCTCAACATTGATTCATTTCCCAACATTCCTTAAAAGCTTTAGAACTGAGTGTGGCCCCTCCCCCTACCTCCAAGATACTTTTGTGCAACTGAAAGAAGAAAATAGAAATCCAACTTGACTTTTCTATGTTTTTTTTTTTTTTCCAGGAGACACTTAGTAAATAGCTCTCATTTCCCAGGATAATTTCTGTATTTTCTCAGACCTCATCTGCCCATACGCTACCTGCCAAGCAAACTTTATGAAGAGGAGCTGGGTCCAGACACTGAGGCCTTTATCATTAAAAATAAAGTAGAAGCCAGATGAGGTAGGGCTCATTAATTTCCTCTTCTTTCCCTGGGAAGAATTTGGCAAAAATAGATTCTACTGACTCAGCCAGCCAACTGTGGAGGCTATTTGCCCTGGGCCAATTATATACTATACAATAAAGGGCCCAATAATTAGCTAATGAATTGGTTTCTTTGGGAAATGGTCAGACATGTCCGGGGTTGAAGAATATTTAGATTGCCACTATGAGTCTTGCTAGAAACATCTGGCTCTTTTTTCTTCAATCAACACACACCCTGAAGGGTCCCAAATTCAAAAATGATTATATTTCATGTCACTTATGTGCCTTAACAGTTTGACAAATTCAACTTGTGAGAATAAGTGATTCCGTGCTCAATTTACGTTGATCCCATTTCTTCCAAACTTCCAAAGAGAGAGAGCCATTATAGATTGATAAAAGGCGCTGATTGATCTATTGATTTCCAGACCTTAAATCTCCTAGGGAAGTCTTTGTAAAGTTCGTGTTCATAAAATTCTTGTTCTGCCACAAAAGCTCCCGGCGGATTGTGTTTCTCAACTACAAGGAGAATCATCAGGGAAAGACTCTGAAAATGTTTCTTTAGTATACAGCAGGCAGGAGGGCCCTCCGAAATCAGTCTCAATCTGGTTTCTTCAAAGGTTTATTTTTATTTCATTTTTGAAAACTTTTAATTTGAAGAGGGGGGAAAAAGTCCTTTCAAGCACAACAACCCGCAGTGATGTGAGTGCCTTCCTGTCTCATATATAATCATGTCTGTTTGGACGTGCTGAGTGTCATGTCCAGGGCTATGGTGCCACGTTGAGAACAATATTGAACTAAATAGTTTTGACAGAACAGCCAGACCTTTTCTCGGGGCTCCCGCTACATTGCATAGCTGTTTCTTTGTACACAACGGGGTGAGCGAGAGATGGAAAGAGGAGGTTCAATGGCAGCGGCAGTGGGCAACAACACCATCAATGGGGCCTCTTTATTGATTCGCACTATCGCTGGGAAACAGAGGGTACATAAACTCTATTTTCCAGGTTATCAGGTACAAGAAAAAGTAAAGCCGCTTTTCTAAAATGTGTACCTTTGGGACAAAAAAAAAAAAAAAAAAAGCATCCAAGTTCTACACATGCAGATTAATGCCGGCGTGTGTGGGCTTGGCTCAAAGCATGTCATTAATCTTAGCCCCTCTTCCTACTGCCCCATGGAGGGTTGTTTAAGTGTGTGGGGTTGGGGTATTGAATGCTGGATGAATTTGTCTCCAGGTGCGTGTTGTGTGTGGGTTTTTGTTGTTGTTGTTTTGTTTTGTTTTGACAAGGAGCAAATCTTTCTGACTGCAGAGTTTTCTGAGATAAGTTAGTAAGGTTTTAACTGAGTGATATAAGAAGTTGCTGCAGCTGTTCTGATATGCTCTTCCACCCCGTGAGTCCCTGGGCAAGGATGTCTCCTAAGAAAGCTGAGTTTACCAAGGGTAAGAAACGGCTAAGAGAACAGGTAGAGAAAGAAACCTCTCCAAATGTTTTTCAGGAGGCAAAGAAGGAATATGGGATTTAGAGAGCTCCAAGAGTGGGGAAGGGGAGGGAAAACTGCTCAGCCAGTCAGTCCTTGCCAGGTAAAGAAGAGGACCCACCGTCTCAGCCCCCAGGACCACGGAAGAAGCCAGTGAGGTATGCATCCCAGTGCTGGGAAGGTGGGGACAGAAGGATCCTTGAGGCTCAGGCAGGCATCTAGCTAAGTGTGTGAGCTCTAGGTTCAGTGAAAGATCCTCCCCCCCCAAAAAAACTAAGGTAATACAGAAAGCCACCGGGTGCCAGCCTCTGTCCTCTACATGTATGTGCACACATGTGCACACATGTTGGCAAATGTGCACATGCCCATATGAACCCATGCGTATCACTTCACACTAAAAGAAGAGTGGCGTAGAGACCTATATGTAGCAGGCTCACAGACAGCCCTGTGGTGTCCGCCAGTGGCCTTTCACTCAAAAGACAACAGCCCCTTGGATCTCAGTGAAAGGTCACGGTGCTCACACATGGTCCAGCGGAGTCTACTGGAGTTAGTCATACTGGCTCGATGTCTAGAGCCAATTACCACGTAGACTTGTCCAGTGACTGCAGAGCCCTGGAGACTGAACCTCATGTCATTGAGGTAGCAGGTCCCTTCCCCCAGCTGGTATGCTCTCGGCCTTATCCTCTTTTTCAAGAGTGTTCATGTTCTGAGAAAAGGGGACCTTCTTTCCTGGACATCAGGTCTTCCCAGCATGCATGGTCATGCAGAACTTGTAAAGACTTCAAGAGGCTGGCTCACGGCTCAGTGCAACTCCCAGGTACAGTTCATGAATTTATGTTACTACTCAAACTGGAGTAGGGTTTTCTCAAGTCAGCCAACTTCTTATTAAAAAAAAAAACAACCTGGATTTCTAGAATCTTTTGAATAAAAAAGGCTGATCAGGCATTAGCAGGCCAATGCCCTCACTGTACCCATATGCCAGAGGTGGCGCGGTCATGTGATGCCGGCTCTCCATCAGTAGGGTTCTTTTCCATCTCCACCTCCTCCTTAGAGCTGCATGATTTCTTGGCATTTGTCCTGTGGTCTTTGTGTGTCTTTTTTTTTTTTTACTATCTCTTTAAGCCAAACAAAAAGCAGATAGGTAGTAGGAATCAGGGGTAAAGATCAAAGACAGACTCAAACAAAGGTTTGGTGAGCCAAGATTAGCTTTCTAACTGAACCTACATACATGAAGATGGAAGTAAATGCCTGACACTTTCCTCTCTCTCTCTCTCTCTCTCTCTCTCTCTCTCTCTCTCTCTCTCTCTCTCTCTCTCTGTGTGTGTGTGTGTGTGTGTGTGTGTGTGTGTGTGTGTGTGTACATGTGTGTATAAAGGTACACTTCATACACAGAGTCCAGAAGTTAACATTAAATGTCTTCTCTCACTCTTCACCTTATTTTCTAAGACAGGGTCTCCCACTGAACCTGAACCTCACCGCCAACCCAGCCACATCTGCTGGCCTAGCAGGACCCCGGGATCCTCCTGTCTCTACTATCCAGTGCTAACAGGGCCCCGGGATCCTCCCTGTCTCTACAACCCAGTGCTAACAGGGCCCCGGGATCCTCCTGTCTCTACCATCCAGTGCTAACACGATCCTCCTGTCTCTACCATCCAGTGCTAACAGGGCCCCGGGATCCTCCTGTCTCTACCATCCAGTGCTAACAGGGCCCCGGGATCCTCCTGTTTCTACCATCCAGTGCTGGCGGGTGCATACTGCATGTCTGGTGGCTGTATGTCAGCTGAAGAAAGCTGGGTACTGAGGAACACATCTTTGAACAGGGTCACTTACCACAGTGAGGAATCTGACCCAGAACCCAGTCTGAAGAATGGCAAACTATGTCAGAGCCACCCTCAAGAAGACTGTGGTGCAAAAGAGGATGTCTGCAGATGGAGGTGCCCAGCCAGTGGCCTGGTTCAGTTTTCCTCACATGCCAAAGGCTAAAGTTCACAGGCAGCCTCTCCAGGCAACTGACCATTGCTGGATTCTGGACTGTGCCCTGCCCTCAAAGCAGGGTCCTGTGATATTGATCAGTTCTTCACAGGTACTCGGCAAGCTTTCTTCCCATCCTTTCCACCTCGGCAAGCCCTACAGGCTAGACCTGGCTCCCAGGACCCGGGTTGCCCTGCTCTGTCCCTTCCCCCATCCTGGCTCTCTTTGGCCATCAGAAGTCCCAGGTTTCCTTCAGGTGACCTTGTGGGGCTTCTGAGATGTGTGTTCCTTCATTGAAAGGTTAGTTCCACTATGGTAACCTGCCCTTCCCTATGCACACATCTTATAAAGTTCTGTAAAGGGTCTTAAAACTCCCTCTTCTTCTCTCTAAATAGATGTCTGACATTCAGGGAGTTCACAACTTTACATCTTGTTCTCCCTAGAGAAATGGAGACTACAGGTGGGCGTGGCCCAGGCTTCCAAAGCCAAAGAAAGGGTGTGGCCTCCTCGCCCAACTCCTGTTGTAATGATGTTTCTGGTACTCAGGGGTTGAAATCCGTGGGCTGTATACACACAGGCCTGGGGATGCCTGGCCAGCAGCCTTGCACACAAGGTTTCCTTTAGTCTTTACATTGTTCTCTGCCAATGGCACTAACATATACCATCAATTCACCCAGCTGCTGTGGGAAGAAGTCTTTGATCTAGATCTCCTTGCCATCTTCACTACATCTTCCCAAAAAGAAGAAATGCTATTCAATAAAAATGGGTGGGTGACCTTCTGTGGCAAATTGTATATGTCAACCCATCATAAGGTCTCTATTGTTATCTCCATCTCACAGATGATAAAACACAGCAGAAGCCAAAGGCTTGCTTGAGAGTAAGACAGCCTTCCAGCTCAGCAAGCCACAGAGGCCCTGCACACCCGGTACCACAACACTGCTCACAATAGCCAAGTTAAACTGTCAGGACAGATGCCCATTAGGGACCGAATGGATAAAGAAAAGCAGGATGCACATACACATCAGACTTATAAATAACAATCACCTCTCATTTGTAGGAAAATGGGTAGAGGTTGGCATCATGTGATATGGAATACACCAGGTTCAGAGCAGTAGCTCTCCTTTATATGCAGCACTTAGACTTAAGTATACGTGGACAACAATGAAAGCAGAAGAAAGACGATTTGGAGGGGGAAGGGGGTTGTGAGAAGAGAGCGAGAAGAGGAAATAGCAATATAAACGCAGCAGTACATTTAAGACAAATTAATACAGAAGAAGAAATAATGCTGAGAGATACAGAGATGAACACTAAAAGCCTTGAGGACAGAGCTGGATCCCTTGGTTGCTCTTCACTCTTGAGAGAAAAGTCTACCAGGACAAACACGGCAGCAACACATTTTAGAAAGGCTCCTTACTCTCCTTACAGCAGTTCTTATGTTGTTATATTTATGGAATATAGATAGATAGATAGATGTTTACATTTAAGACCCTTGCTGATAGAGAATTAAGGCCCTGACATAACACATCTTCAGCACGTAATATTGTTCCTGTGTGGCGAACAGTAGACCTTAACTACCCCTAAATGCCTACCATCTGGGTTTGATTTTTCAGGCTGCAACTCAAAATTTTAAGCACTGACTCCAAATTGCAATCTTAATCTTTATTTTAGTCTCCAAATGCTTTTGTGGCTAGTGTAAAGATGAATGGAATTCGAAAGTGGCCATTAAGATGACGAGCATGTGATGGAAACTGGAGCCTACTATATAAATCTAAATCCTTCCATAAATTTAAAAGAGAATTCAGTGCTCAAAAATAAAAGCATAAATCACTCTTATTTTCTGAATCATTGCTTGCTGATGATCCTACCCAGCACGATGAGGGATCACCATATTATTCTGGACACAGTACGATGCTTAAATTTTCCAATAGTCTCAACTGCCCACAGGATTTACTACATCGTGTACTTGCCAAGATGGAACATATTTCTGCATAATTCCTGTAGCTAAGTATTATTGAAGATTTGGATGCATGGAACATTTAATATGTGTATTGAGTCCAGTAAGATCAGTTACTGAAATGAATTATGATTGTTTTTTTTTTTTTTTTTTTTTTTTTTTGCACCAAACCATTGAAAGCCCAATTAGAAAATTGACCACTTAGATGGAGACCATTTCTCCTCCAACTCTCCTCCTTACTGCCTAGGCTTGGACCGTAGGAGTAAATTCACAGGACAGTCAGGCTGTGACAGGCTTCAAATTACAGACTCAAGCGTTTGAACCCTAATAGCAAACAAAGTAAATGATATAACCAAAGATAGTCAAACTGGATGTGGTAGATAGTATGTTCTCCAATATGGGGTAACAAGGGAATGGCTCAGTTGCAAGCCCAAGGATCTGAGTTCAATCCCCAGTATACATGTTAAACTATTTATGCATGAGGGTATACTCTTGCAACCCCACTGGTAGGGAGAAAGAGACAAACGGATCCCTGAGGCTCCAGGCCAGTGAGAGAACTGTCTCAGAAAAAGATGTTGATGACACCTTAGGAATGACCTATGAAAACATCCTTTGGCCTCCAGACACATGTGTACCCTCCACACATGCACATACATAAGTCTATGCATGGGTATAAAGATATGCACAATGGATTTTGGTTTTCTTTGAAGGGTACAATCCTACACAGTGGTGAAGACATGGCATAGTTTGTGGTGACAAGGACATGTGACTGAGATTCCTTACATCTGAGCGGACTAAGAAGTGTCAAACACCAGGACCCAGCTCAATTTCGTATTTTTTTTTATATTCAGTTCAGGGGCCTCATTGATGATGTCACTGATACTCAAAGTAGGTCTTCTCTCTGCAGTTTAGCCTCTTGGCACATCCAGAGGAGTGGCTCCTGGGTGATTCCAAACCTAACCAAATTGACAGTGAAAATGAACTATCACATCTCCATAGCATTTCCCACTGAGAGTTGAGTAGAAAGAGCTGAGAGGCTGCCAGGAGATAGTTAGCATGTGATGACCTCAAAGCTGTAGAATGCAATAGAAATATTCCTAGGAGAAGACGAAAGACAGGTTGCTGCTACCAAGTGTAACCCAGGCTGCCACAGGGGACAGCAACATAGAAAAAAAAAAGAGCCATGGGTAAAGGAACCAATGTCTGGAGCAAAGATACCAGAGCAAGGGAGACTGCTTTGAACTCTCCTCTCCTCTTCCTGGTCCCAGCACAGACTCTTGGGGACACTTGAAAGTTTGTCCCTCTGCTTGGGATATGAGACAACTGATGGAGTACATGTGCTTGTATAAACTTTCAAAATGACCTTCCTAGGATGCCTAAGCTGGTGATATCCAAGTTGGATACAGATATGTGTCTGCATATTCCTTCTTCTCAATTTAAGTGCAAGTTTCTTTTTATTTGTATATTGATACAAGAATATTTATCTGTATGGGAAAGGGCATACAAAATGTTAATACTATCTCCAAGTGATGAAGTTGCTTTAAATTTATTGATTTATAATGAGCATCTACTACTTCTAAAATATCCAAATTTGTTCTTTCACTAAAGACATGTAATTAACTATTTTCTGTTCCCTGCAGGGAGTTGACACCAAGTTACTTCTTATATGTGTCTGGCCTTTAATTGATATGTTTTACAGAAAACTAGTAATCAAAATTGCTAGGGAAAGGCCCCCAGTCTTATCTCAGATCTGCTTGGTGCAAAATGAATACCGCTGCACCAAGACCCACAATCCCAAGGTATATGTCTTAGTGTTTCAATGCCTAAGATTAAAGAATCTCAAGGGATCAAGGAGAAATCTGAATTATTGAAATGCTAATGAAGGCATGTCTCAGAGGAAATTGCAGGGCATCTCTGCAGTTCTTAAGGCTTCTGAAAGACCTTTACAGAATAAACAGGGTGTTCAAGCTATGTTTCTCCAAAGGACTGCTCCATCTGAACTCAGGCTCCCAGGCAGCGTGTCAAAAGCACAAGTTAGGACAGAAGCCATCACAGTTTCTGCTCAGAATCCCCTTCATCTATACATCCAAAACTGGATTTTTGTATTTGCTTTTAAAATTAATTAATTCACTTAATCTCTAGATATATGCTATGCTGAGTGCAGTGTGCTGGCCTGGCCAGGGAGAAAAAAAATATACATCTAGGAAATGTTCAAAATGCACTGGCAAAGAGTTGTGTGCTGACGTGTAATAGTGGCACTTAAAAAAAAAGAAAAAAAGCCTCCCCCCTAGGATGTTTGGGTTTTAGATGCTCACTGGCTTTGTAGTGGTGATTCTGTGTATTACAACTGAGTTTTGTTTTTCCTTAAATTCACTCTGCTTTTTTTTTTCAAATATTTTTTTATTTTATTAATTTATTCATATTATATCTCAATGGTTATCCCATCCCTTGTATCCTCCCATTCCTCCCTCCCTCCCATTTTCCCCTTACTCCCCTCCCCTATGATTGTGATTGAGGGGGACTTCCTCCCCCTTTATATGCTCGTAGGGTATCAAGTCTCTTCTTGGTAACCTGCTATCCTTCCTCTGAGTGCCACCAGGCCTCCCCATCCAGGGGACATAGTCAAATATGAGGCACCAGAGTATATGTGAAAGTCAGACCCACCCTGCTTTTAAAAAGTGCATCTCGGCTGCATGTGCTCAGTCACAAATGGGATCCCTACATCACCGCCATCCTCCGTGGCTCAAGGAGCACTGCACAGGAAGGGAAGCAAGGCTGGAAGTTCCAGAGGTTCCAGGCATCACTGGACCACACTACTCATAAAGGCACCCAGCTGTGACTGCCTGCATAGCACCTGCACAAGACCCAGACACTCAGTGTTCCTGGGTTCCTGAGCCCCCACCTCTAACTCACCTAACTGTGGAGCTAGGGATAGCTGGTGATTCTGGGGGAAGGACATTCAGTTTTACTCATGGACTTTAGGTGGGCCAGCAATGCTCCAGCGGATAGCTCTCACCCACGACAGCACAAATGGGAATCCAAGGAATATTAGAACAACAGAAAAGAAGGACATAAAGATAAGGGTAGGCATGTGGGGCCAGGTCTGGGAGGAACTGAGGGGAGATATTGGAACAAACATATGAAAATATATCATAGAAATTCTCAGAGAATTAATAAAAATGTTTCATTCTCTATCAGAGAATAGCCATAGATAAACAGTCTAAATGATGGTAAATATACCACTACTCATTTTAACTCTCTCTCTCTCTCTCTCTCTCTCTCTCTCTCTCTCTCTCTCTCTCTCTGTGTGTGTGTGTGTGTGTGTGTGTGTGTGTGTGTGTGTGTGTGAAAGGATGAAAAGATGAACAGATATATAGATGGATAAAAACAGAAACAGTCCATGTGCAATATACATTAAACGTGCATTGGCTTTCAGAAGACATATTTATCAGTCAAAAAAACCTACCCACTAGCTTTATTAAAATATCTCCTTACAGATTAAAATGTATGCATATTTTTGTTTCCCTATTAGTGTGCCCTCTAAAATTGTTTGAATGTTATACATAACAATCAGAAAGAAATTCAACCTTTTCTATGACTTCCTGTCACTCCTCGAACAGCAGAGAAGAGAGATCAAACACTTTGACCCTCATTACTGATAGTTTCATATATAATTAAATGATTTAGACAAAGAGTCATTCTGATTAGGGATGTGAGTGTGAGGACTAGCACATGCATGCTCAGTATGCCAAGGTACAGCCATAGCTAGACTGCAGACTCCAATACGATTTACTGAAAACTCTTGAGTTACTGGAAAAGCGAGAAATCATGACTATACAATGCCACTAGCCATTTCAGGGAGGAAACAGTAAAAATTTAATGCATAGGTATCATTGTAGTGTTCTGTATTGGGGGCTAATTTTAAGGGTCATGCAATATAGAACCTGGTTGTACATCAGATTCTCACATGCATAGTTCATATATCCAGGAACTTCTGGACCAAAGAGCATCCTCAACATATGACATAGATGACATTGCTTTCTTTACAAGTTTTTTTTTTAACCCAACACAAACTTGAACGACTTCTTCCCAGTCTTCTTTAATGAACATTTTTCTGATTTTGTTCTTACTTCTATCATGGTTGCAGTATAAGCATTAGACAGAAAGCTACTAGAGAGAGAAACGGAATCAGGCATGTGCAAAAGTCCTCTTACTAATATTCTTAGGTTTAAACTTATAGATCCAATATAAATATCCATGGATACCACAGTTCGTAACACAAACAAAAGGTTGTGACAGCTTGTTCATTTGTGTTTTCAGGCCTTGTATTTCTGAAGAGAGGAGAAAAATAATGCCATTTCATGAAGAAATGCTAAGTGGTAGAATATTATTTCTTTTTTTTTTTTTTATTTTATCAAGACAGGGTTTCTCTGTGTAGCTTTGGCTGACCTGGACTTGTAGACCAGGCTAGCCTTGAATTCACAGAGATCCATTTGCCTCTGCCTCCCAGAGTGCTGGGATTCCAGGTGTGAGCCACCATGCCCAGCTGAAATACTCTTCTTGACCAAACATTATAACACAGGAGGAAATTCTCCAAGCTCATCTTGAAAAGTAGTTACTATTGCAAGATCAATAGGGGGCAAGGCCTCGAAAAGTTGTGGGCCATGGCACAGTGGACTGATCTTGTGGCTAAATTGAGGCTATTCGGTCTTTGGTGCTGTTGTAGTGACAGAAATCACACTAACACAGAGAGTAGGTCTGAGCATCAGGCTATGGTTCAAAAATGACTACTTTCAGCAAAGAAAGTGAAGCCACAGCTTCCTCCAAACTTCCAGGGTTAGGGCACATTCCAAAGGCTTCCCAGTGATTGCGGAGCTTGTAATGATATAGCGCAGGTGTAGGGCCTAACTGGCTGTCATCAAACCCAAAATCAAACCTGTGATTTTGAGCATGTAGAATTCTGCTGGCTCACTGCTCCGTCATGCCTACACCCCCGTGTGAAACTGCAGAACAGTAGTTAACAGTGTGTCGAATGAAGGATGTGCTCCGTGATGTTAACTGTAATGAGTGTGTACCCTCGGACTCACTTCCTGGAGAACTTGGTGTTTCTACGGGATACAGGGTAAGCTCAGGAAACAGCAAGCTAGGCAGCCTGGAAGAACTCTTGACTGTTTCAATTCACAGATATATATCGTGTGTGTGTGTGTGTGTGTGTGTGTGCGCGCACACACACATGTATATGGAGAGAGACAGAGAAGGTAGATAAAATGTGTGTAAAAGAGGAATAGAGGTAGACAGTTATGGAGAGAGAGGAGGAGAAAGATCGAGCTAGACAGAAAGGCATAGACACGCAAAGCTAGGGAGAAACAGAAGGAACAAGAAGGTAGCCCAAGTATTTAAGGAGAAATGAACCCTATATCCTCAATCATGCCCAGTCTGCTCAGCACCAACAGCAGAGGCTGCAGCTGAAGACAAGTTTCAGAAGGACCACAATAGCACCAGTCAGAAATGAAGGTGCTCAGGACTGAGTAGCAGCATCTATGGCACCATCTGACACGCCCAATATGCTGTCAGTGGCATCTTTGAGTCTGGAGAGGATTTGAGGGTAGGAAAGAAGATGAGAATCCTCAAAGAGAAATGAGGTCATGGGTGTCATCCTTTGCACCCAAGACTATCCTCAGCCTGCTGCCACAGTGCAGCAAAGCAAGGGTTATGCACACATCCAACAGTGAGCTGAGCCTTGTACCCCAGCTGTACCAACACCAAGCCAGGGAAATGGACCGTAGTATAGAAAACAGAGCAAGTGGTTTACTTCTGTCAACTTGTAACTGAGATCCCATTCTGCAGCTGCAGGGAACAGCAGAGCGCCACTGAGATCATTAACATGCCAGTGCCCGACCCTATGCACCCAGAGTGCCTAGCACCACTGCTCTACACATAACTCTGAAGGCCAGGAACACCTGGAAATCTGTCATCTTTAACCTTTTTGAAAAACAAACTTTGATGGTTGAATAAATGTAAGGCTACTTTCAACTTTTATGTTATTTACTGTGAAAGCCATAGATTTTGCTGGTAAAATTTAACGGTTGGCTCTAAATTCCTTCACTGTTTGAATTCTAAGGCCCATCTAGCTGCACCCACTTTCCTCTAGCTATTCTTTCACACATCAAGACTTATTTAGGGTTTAAAAATATTGCGTGATGCTTGTTTTGTTGGCCCGTCTCCAAAAATGAACTATACTTCTATTTGTAACCTTGCTTCTCTGTGTCTTCACACATGTATATGTTGTGTGTGTGAGAGAGCACAGATGTGTATACCTGAGCATGCACAGAAGACAGAAGATGCTCGCTGTTTCCTCTATCACTTTTTATCTTGAGACAAGGTTTCTCACCAGACCTTGAGCTCAGTATTTCAGCTAGACTGTCTGGCCAGCAAGCTTCCAGAATCCACCTGCCTCTACTTCTCAGTCCTGGGGCTGCAGGCATGCCTGACCATGACATGCTTTTCCATATGGTGGTAGAGACTTGAACTCAGACCTTCATGCTCACAAAGGAAGCATTCTAACTCATTGAGCCATGACCCTGACCCTAGGATTTGCTTTTAATTGTGTGTTTCTGTGCCAATTCTCAAATCAATATAATATCAGTAATAAAGCTTAGGTGACAAGTACTTCCTAAGAGACAGACTCTTTGGGACAAGCTTCAGTTCAGCTTGGTCTTAGAAACTGGGTATTGGTGTTGGCTTGTCACTATAAAGAGCAATCAAAGTGACATAATCTATAGTCACGTGGGGAGAGGATATCAATGAGGGATTTTCTACATCAGATTGTCTTATGGGCGTGTCTGGGAGGGACTCTCTTGATTATAGTGATTAGTGTGAGAAGATCTAGCCTAAAAGTGGGTGGTACCACTCCTTGGGGCTGGGGTCTGAACTGCACAGGAGTGGAGATCCTGAGCTGAGCAATCAGCAAGCATGCATCTCTTTTCTTGGCTCTTGGCTGTGGGTCACTTGGATGCTTCATGTTCTGGCTGCTTGTAACTTTCCTGCCATGATGAGCTTATAGGATAGACTGGGACTGTAAGCTAAAATAGTATCTTTGTTCTAAGTTCTTTTTGTCAGTTTTCTCAAAGCAGCTAGAAGGGAAACTGGGGCCATCGCTGACTGATGGTGGCCTTCTTCTGGGATCCTTTTTGGCCACTGTCATTAAATTGTCTTTAGACCTTTGCTTCAGCACTGTGGGTATTGTCGATGGTTCCGCCTGAGGGCTAAAAAGCTAGGAGATCTTCAATATAGTACACATAAATATACATAAGTACAATATAGTATACATAAGTGACCCCCCAAAAATTCCACCAACAACTCCTGAAGTTGATAAACGCCTTCATCAAAGTGGCTAGATACAAAATTAATTCCAAAAACTAGTAGCCCTTCTTTACACAAATGGCAAGTGGGCTGAGAAAGAAATTAGGGAAACTACACCCTTCACAATAGCCACAAATAATATAAAGTACCTTGGTGTAGCTCTAACTAAGCAAGTCAAAGACCTGTAGACAAGAACTTCAAGTCTCTGAATAAAGCAATTGAAGAAGATATCAGAAGATGGAAAGATGTCTCATGCTCATGGAGTGGTAGGATTAACATAGTAAAAATGGCCATCTTACCAAAAGCAATCTACAGATTTAATGCAATCTCCCATCAAAATACCAACACAATTCTTTACAAACCTTGAAAGAACAATTTTAAACTTCATATGGAAGAACAAAAAACCCAGAATAGCTAAAAATAAATTTAAAAAAAATATTATACAATAAAAGAACTTCTGGAGGTATCTCCATCCCTGACTTCTAGCTATATTACAAAAAATAGTAATAAAAGGTGCATGATACTGGCATAGAAATAGAATGGTTGGTCAATGGAATTGAATCAAAGACCCAGAAACAAACCCACACACTAGGGATATTTTATTTTTGACAAAGGAGCCAAAACCATATAGTGAGGTGGGGGAGGGGGCAGAAATGGTGCTGGTCTAACTAGATGTTACATGGAGAAAATGCAAATAGAGCCATATTTATCACCCTACACAAAACTCAAGTTCAAGAGGATCAAAGACCTCAAAATAAAACTGGATATTAGAAGAGAAAGTGGGGAAGAGCCTTGAACTTACACAGGAGACAACATCCTGAACAGAACACAAACAGCTCATACTTAAGATCAATAATTAATAAATGGGACCTCTTAATACTCAAAGCTTCTGTAAGAAAAAAACACCATCAGTAGAATGAAATGGAATTCTAAAGATTGGGTTTTTTTTTTTTTTCACTAATTCTACATACAACAAAAGACTAATATTCAAAATACATAAAGAACTCAGGAAATCCAACACCAACAAAAAAAATCCATTTTAAAAATAGAACACAGAGCTAATAAGAGGATTCTCAACAAAGAAATCTCAAATGGCTGAGAAGCACTTAAAGAAATGCTTAACATCCTTAGTAATCAGGGAAACACAAATTAAAATAACTCTGAGATTCCATCTTCCACCCATCAGAATGGCTAAAATAAAATACCCAAGTGATGGCGCATGCAGGCAAGGGAGCACAGAAAAAGGAACTCCTCCATTGCTGGTGGGAGTGAAAACTTGGACAACCATTTTGGAAATCAATCTGGTGCTTTCTCAGAAAATTTGGAATAGTTCTACCTCAAGATACAGCTATACCATTCCTGGGCATATACCCAAAAGATATTTCACCATACAACAACAACTCTTGCTCAACTATGCTCATAGCAGCTTTATTCATAATAGCCAGAATCTGGAAATGACCAAGATGTCTCGCAACTGAAGAATGGATAAAGAAACTGTGGTATATTTACACAATGTACATTTAACTATGGTACATTTACACATTTACTCAGCTATTGAAAACAAGGAAATCATGAAATTTGCAGGCAAATGGATGGAACTAGAAAATATCATCCTGAGTGAGGTAACCCAGACCCAGAAATACACATATGGTATATACTCAGCTATAAGCAGATTTTAGCCATATAATACAAGATAAACATGCTACAGATCCAAAGAAGTCAAGTAACAAAGAGAACCCAAGGAGGATGCTTAAATCTCACTCAGAAGGGGAAACAGAACACACAGTGAAAGTGGTTGAAGAGAGGGTACAAGGTAGGAGAGAAAACACTAAGAGATATGAAGGCAGGGGAGAACAGATCTGGGAAGAGCCAGGGTGAAAGGGGAAAAGGTCCATAGAGAAAAGAGACACTGTGGGCAGGGGCATCTCTGTGACAAACCGGAAACCTAAGTCATAGTAGGCTCCCAGGAGTGATATGAGGGTGACACTAGCTGACACCCCTAGTAGCAGGGCTCATGGGGACTGAAGAGGACACCTTCTAACTAGACAAGACTCCTAGCAAAGGGAGCGGAACACCAACACACACTCACAAAAACTTCAACCCAAAATTTATCCTGCCTACAGATGTTCAGGGATAAAGATAAAACAGAGATTGAGGGAATGTCCAGCCAACATCTGGTCCAACCTGAAACCTACCACATGGGAGAGAGCCAACCCCTAATACTATTAATTATACTCTGTTATGCCTGCAGACAGGAGCTTAGCATAGCTGTCCTCTGAGAGGAGCCACCCAGCAATGGATCAAAACAGATGCTGAGACTCACAGCCAAACATTGGGCAAAGCATAGAGATTCTTGTGGAAAAGTGGGGGTGGGGTGAGTGGATGGACCTGGGGGTGGCAGGAGTTCCACAAGGAGACCAACAGACCCAACTATCCAGGGCTCAGAGGGGCTTGCAGACACTGAAGCACCAACCATGGCATGCATGGACCTAGGCCCTTACACAGATTAGCCGATGGGCAGCTTGGCTTCCTGTGAGTGCCCTCGTCAGGGGAGTGGGAGCTGTCTCTGACACGGACTCTATTGCTTGTTCTTCATTGTTGTTGTTGTGTTTTGGTTTTTAATCACTTCTCTATGGTGGGACTGCCTTGCCAGGCCACAGGGGAGAGGATGTATTCAATCCTAATGAGAATTGATGAGCTGGGGTGGGTTGGGGGAGGGCTCGCTTCTTCTGAGGAAGAGGGAAGGAGGTATGGAGGAAGAGGGAGGAAGGGAGGGGACTATGATTGGGATGCAAAGTGAATAAATCAATGTGTAAAAAACTAAGGGATTCCTATACCCCTCATAACCCCTTGTTCTAGGCCTCTTAGCATGTGTCATGTTTATGATTGGATATTACTCCTCTCTAGAATGCCATTTCTCTGCCAAATCAAATCCCCAATGAAGTACAGATCATGTTTATTTTGGTCATCAGGGGTTTGTTGCCATTTCTTTTTTAAAAATATTTTATTAATGTATTCATATTACATCTCAATTGTTAGCCCATCCCTTGTATCCTCCCATTCCTCCCTCCCTCCTGCTTTCATCCTACTCCCCTCCCCTATGACTGTGACTGAGGGGGACTTCCTCCCCCTGTATATGCTCATAGGGTATCAAGTCTCTTCTTGGTAGCCTGCTATCCTTCCTCTCAGCGCCACCAGGCCTCCCCTTCCAGAGGACGTGGTCAAATATGGGGTACCAGAATTCATGTGAAAGTCAGACTCCACTCTCCACTCAACTGTGGAGAATGTCCTGTCCATTGGTTAGATCTGGGTAGGGGTTCGAAGTTTACTGCACGTATTGTCCTTGGCTGGTGCCATAGTTTGAGCAGGACCCCTGGGCCCAGATCTGCCTGTCATAATGTTCTTCTAGGTTTCTAGGACCCTCTGGATCCTTCTATTTTCCCATTCTCCCATGCTTCTCTCACTTGAAGTCCCAACAGGATGTCCTCCCCTCTGTCCTACTTTTCTGGTAAGGGGAGACTTTCATGGGACATGCTCCTTGGGCTAGTGTCCAGATACAAGTGAGTATATACCATTTGACTCTTTCTGCTTCTGGGTGAACTCACTCATTATGATCATTTCTAGTTCAATCCATTTCAATCAGCGTTGGTGAGAGCAAACTTCTGAGGCACATGGTCCTGATCGCATCCTTTCAATGCTCTTCCCCCTGCACTAACACTTTATTTTACACACTTTTTTGAGTTCTTTGAGAATCTTTTACAATCCAGTGCATATTAGACCTTTTATGTGTTCTCTGAATTCTACTTGCAAGCTGCCCAGTCCCCCTGATGGCTGATCTCTCTCCTCCTACACACCATTCCACACAGCTATAAGGAGCCCATCAATGCTCACGTCCTTCTTCCTGGAAACCTAGAGGATGAAACTCTGTCTGCAAATTATAACAGGCAATATTCTACTACTACCTATGATGAGCAGTCCGTCTGCTCCCTCTGACAGTGGTCTCCTATTGATCTTCCAACACCTCTCGCCCTTGCTTCTCCAGCTACATACCAGTAGCAGCATCGCTCCCCACTACCCGAGTTTGGATACTCAACCCCATGACTCACTTCCATAGGTCACTCTTGCTTTGATTAACTCTTTATGAGCTGAAACATGGATATCCAAACCTCATCAATTAAACAATGATGGCTTACTTTTTTATAGTATGTCTGTGACGTTTACATGTTGGCTCCAGATGCCAGCTCATGCTGGGTTGTCAATTGAGTTGGGAAGCTTAAATTGCTCCTACTCCCATCTCACCACTGGTATTCCCTGGAATGGTATACTGTCAGGGGAGGGTACTTTTTAATGTAGAAGAATGTGAGGCATGAGTGGGGTAGGTGCATGAGTGTGTTCAGGTGTGTGTGTGTGTATGTGTGTGTGTGAGTGAGTGCGTGTGTGTGTGTGTGTGTGTGTGTGTGTGTGTGTGTGTATAAGTCAAAGGTAAACCTGGGTGTCTTCCTCAGTTCTTATCTACCTTGTTGGTGTTTATTTGGTTGGTTTTTTGAGACTTATCTCACTATGTAGCCCTGGCTGGCCTGAAACTCGCTGAGCTTCACTTACCTTTTCCTTCTGAGTGCTAGAATTAAAGCCATGTACCACCATGCCTAGTCACCTTGCTTTTACAGTCTTCCTTGCTATTAATCTTTATAATTTGCTATCTATGTCTTACCTCTACATTATAGGTAGGGAGGGAGAGAGAGAGAGAGAGAGAGAGAGAGAGAGAGAGAGAGAGAGACAGAGAGAGAGACAGAGAGAGAGACAGAGAGAGAGAGAGAGAGAGATAAATGACTGATAGATAGATGATAGATCAAAGACATAATAGTATATACATAGACGCTAAATAGACGCTATACACATAGGTATAGAGAATATATATATATATATATGATAGATGTTAGATATAAAGTACATAGATGCTAGAAAGATAAGTGATAGGTAACAAATTATTAATAGGTGATATCTATGTAGAGATGTAGAGATTATAGATACATACATAAATATAATTACTGAGTTGTGATGTACATTACTATAACACCACAGTGACAGCTTACCCAATTAACTCATGAATGTATGTTTATGGCACTGGAAAATTCAAGCATTGAACAAAAATTTGACATTTTTATATTTGATAAGTTTTTTTAAGGGGCATTGAAATAGTCATGAAAGAAAAAAAAAAACTTTGTCAGGGTTTCACACCCGTATTTCTTTCAAATGATGTGTTGTTTTTATTTTTAAATGCATGGTCCAGAAGGTGCCACCATCCTCCATACTCTCTGCTTCTGCTTCAGTCCTTGCCTGGTTCATCACAGAAAATCTGGGGCTGGGGCCGTGTTGGTAGAAAAGTGATGGAAGCAAAAGTCCAAGTGTATTTTATAAAAGGGGAAGGGCTAAGTCTTTGTTTCTGGCAGACTGTAAAGACTAGCAGCAAGGGGGGAGCACAGGTCTCACCACAGTCATTATTCAACACACTTTTCACACCCCTCCAAATCATATAGCCTGGGTCAAACCGACGAGATAGCTAGACTTGGCATTGCATAGCCTATAGCACAGTGTACATACGTGTACACATATATGTGTACTTTCTCTCCCCTAAATGTTTTGTGTTTTCTGCAATATTTTAAAAATTAAATCTTCTCTCATCGACTGATATTTGAATAAAATGCCAAATTAGTAATAACAAGATACTGCCGTGACTGGTGCGACTGCCTCCATCTGTCCATCTTCCACCTCGCCACCAGTTTACATCACACGCAGTCCCCAGATCTTGAGGAAGCCGGGAGACAAGAGTGTATAAGGGCAAGGCTTAGCTCCATGGCACCAGGATGAAGAGAGACCAGAGGTTGGAGAGTGAACCAGCAGAATTAAGGAGCAAAGGCTGGGGATAAGCACAGAGAGACAGAGCCTTGAGGGTTACAAGTGGGAGAAACACAGGATCACAGTTTGTGAGTCAATACACAGTCTAAGTAAAAGCAGGTCCACACACCAAGGCCATCCCAAGATGTTCCAGGTTAAAATAAGCAGCTCCCTTTTACAGCCAAGGATGGGTCAGATCTTCAAAGAGGGCAGAGTGTGCCTGGAATACATATCCGGTGGACACATCTTTTCTCCTTCTGAATTTGATGCCACATGGCTCCAGGGGTTCGGGATCTGCTGAAATTCCCATGCTCTCCTTTACGACGTTTTTACGGGGTCAGCACTGTGCTCAGAGAATGATGAGAGGCCTTGTTAGTGTCAAATCCTGGAGTCTGGAGAATCTACATATGTCCACCAAGGCAGTGACAAGCAGAAGGTGACCCTCTGCAGAGTGATGACCCCAGGCCGATTTTTAAGAGATGGCAGGGGTGAGATTCAAGCTCTCACATGGTTACTGGGACGCTCGAGAAAATCATGGAAAATGAATGTTTCCAGCGATGGCCTTGAATTCTATAGAAAAAATTAAAATATATCCAGTTTGGATTTCCACAAGGTAAAATGTGCCAGCGCCCCCCTTCCCCGCCCCCCCGTCCCCTCCCCGCCCCCTTCCCCGCCCCCCATCCCCTTGAGCTGAATATGTTCAGACAAACAGAAGTGTACTAACATAAGAATATTATCATTAAAGTGTTGGGGTTTTTTTTTTACACACTTTTAGGCCAGGAAACCTTTTGACAATGTTTTTAATGCCCCAGAACTCCCATACCTTTGGGACTTGAAGGTAATGGAGCAGATACAAATGAAACATGTCCTCCGTGACCACAGTTTTCTTTCAAACCCCCCAGAGACTTGAAACACAGTTGGAAAACCAGTAGACTAAGACAATGAATTAAAACCTCTTTTCTTTTCTCTCGAGACGTGGCTTTAACTCCTATACAGGAGCCCCGTGGAGACAGTGTCAGGCAGTCTTTGGCTATTTCCTGTAAGCTTTTCATTTTTCCACAGGGCATATGAGTTTGTTGAAAAGGCATGAAGTCGGTGTCTAAATCCTCTGCCAAGGTGCTTATTTTCCTGGGTCTTCATCTGGTAAATGACCCACTATTGGAATAAAAGTACAATTTCAGCTGCGCCCGTGTGATATCAATGCACACATTTGTCCCACAAATGACCGACTTTTATGTTTTTTTGTTTTTTGTTTTAAAGGCTTATCATTACCCTATCCCTCTTCAGACACTTCATCTACAAATACATCGGGTGGGTTACCAGTGAGATTGTGAGGTAGAATAAAGATAATTCAAGTAACGGACACATTTCTATCGGTCATCAGCTCAGCCTGATACTCCAGCAGCAGAGTCCAGCAGGAGAGTTAGTAAGTGGGCTGCAGACTCTTTCACTCAGTAGCTGTTTCCCCTTCATTCTCTGTCTCAGATAGCAGAACATAGAAAGGTCCTGTATTTTACAATTTGAGGCAATCAGTGTTCACAATACCCATTTAATTGTGAATTAAAAACAGTATCACATTGTTTCCCTAAGGGCTCATATCTAGATATATCAGCACTTTTTAGTCGATCTGATGAAACTCAACAAAAGCTATTATGCCTGTTTAAAAAAAAAAATGAAATAGGAGAAAAAAAATCCTGCAGTGAACATGTAATAGTAAGTTCTAGAAAGCCAGATAATTTCTTTGCTTAATAATAGTTTTCTTTCCTCTTGGCTGCAGGCTCTCGTAACTAACGCCATGCCAAATGCTCGAAGACTGGATTATGGCCTGTCGTCCTTGATTATTTTTGTCAGCATGCTGACCCGGGGTGCCCTTTTCTTGTGTTGTTCCTTCTGTTTCCATTTTTCATGTCATCCAGCTTTTCATCTTGTCAATCAGCTTTTGACTTCCTGATTAAAGTGTCTGTCACAGGAGCGGCCTCGTCTCTAGTCAGTTGTTTAATTTGTTCCTCGTGGCATCCAATCGAGTTATTCATCTGGCCCAGCTGTTCCCAAGTGCTTCCAGCATCACTTTTTCATGTGTTTGGGTTTAACCTCCACATCTATGCACAACACTGTGAACTGCTCCATTCATACTGTGGGCTGCGGACTGCATTGCCTTCCTAAGGCCTTCTTGCTACCAGGCTTGAGGCTACGCTGAGGCCAAAGCACCGCAGAGAAGTGTTACTTCAGTTAGATGTTATGGCAACGGGTACAACTGGAGATTAGTTTTGCAAAATTACAGCAATACCCCTCCCCCACCCCTGACAGTTAAGAAGATGCAATGGAAACTCTGCCCTGCTCAAATGCAGATCCACCCAAAAATAATGCTGGTGGCACTTGGCAAGGGCGGGAAGCTTGTGCTGCCAACATTGCGGATACAGTCCTGAGTGCTCCAGGATCTCTTTGCCGCATTAGGTGACATGAGGTATCTTGATTTTTTTTTGTGAAATTGCTTTGATTATAAATCTCAAATCCTTAAACTTTCATGTGTGTTTTGCACTTAATCAATCTGCAGCTTTTACAAAAACTTCTGGTGTGCTTATGCATCCCTATATCTACACCCACACTTCACCATTTACTAAAGAGAATGTCGCTGTCTTTACAGAAAACTAGAAAGAGTACATTTCACCTCTGTGGCATCTGACTACATAGATTTTCTTTTCACACTAACAAAGCGTTGCCTGCTAGGTGCTCAGACCCAAACTCCTGATGTAAAAATGGTTGTTCGCAGCATCGGTGAGGGAGAGCAGTCTGATGACGTGTCAGGAGTGCGTTGTCAGCTCAGGCTTCCAGGAAAAACGATCATGTCTTGAGAACAGAAATGCCTCTATTTACAGCACATTTGATTTTTTTATTTCCCAGCAAACATTCAACAACGCAGCCATTTGCAAAGAACACATTTTCTCACTAAACATTTTTCTAATTCTTGAGAAAGAATTATGGACCGAGGTTTGCCTGACTCTATGACAGTGGCCATAGCCCACCCAAGTGTAGTTTTCACAAGGCCAGATTTGTGAAATAATGTTGCCTGAAGTTATCAGAAGAAAAAAAAATAGGGGGTTATCAATGAAGTTATAATGATGAGAAATAATGTTAGCCAGCCACACTAGTTTTCTTACAATAGCTATACTTTGCCATGATTTATGACTATTTAAAAAAATATTTAGTAAAAATTTCAGTCTTATAAATGGAGATGTAAAGGGATTGAAGACTAAACAAACAAACACCCTACGTTCTGCTGTAATTTTAACTACGCATGCTGAAGGCAGACAAGGTCGGACTTTTCCACATAAACACACAGAAGCACAATAAGTGTTCTGGGCATCATGTGCCTTCAAAGGTGCAAATTGGTAATTGGACATCAAAAGAAATAAAGCTGTTTCTTTATGGAGGTGTAAATTGACAGTTAGGTTGCTGACATCAGCAAGGGAGGAGACAAAGTAAAGGACTCCAGGGCGGTAAGCTATGTTGCTACCAAGGACCAAGGAGCCTCTGTGTGAAAGAAAGAGAGATGTGGTGTGTGTGTGTGTGTGTGTGTGTGTGTGTGTGTGTGTGTGTGTGTGTGTGTGTGTGCGTGTGATGTATGCATGTGCACTGAGAGACCAGAGGTCAATGTCAGGCATCTTCCTCAATTGCTCTCCACCTCATTTTTTGAGACAGGGTCTCTCCCTTGAACTTGAAGCTAGCTAGTTGGATTCACTGCCTCAGGGAACCCAGGGGTTACAGGGGTTACAGATATACCAGGCTTTGCAAGTGGATCCTGGGCATCCAAACTCAGCTCCTCCCGCTTACACCACGAATACCTTACCAACCGAATCTTCTCACTTTAGAATGTCTTCTCTGGATGCGGAACTTTGAAAAGTCTCAACTCCCTGTCTGTGCTGCAAGCATCTAAGTCACACCTCAGCTTTCCATTTCAGGTGATTCCAAATCATGACTTGAAATGAATTTATAAGAGAAATATTGTAGCAACAGCACAGCGCAAACATCCTGGCTGATTCCTTCACAGCTGGCAAGGTTGATGGATTAGCCTTGGTGCCTGCCACAGAAATGGGTGTTTGCTCTGGAACTAAGGAAGTTATTGAGCACCCCACCCCTGGGTTTATATCACAGGGATGCATACAGCACGGATATTCTAGCAGATGTCTATAGCTGCATTAGAAATTCCAACTGTAACTTCAAAAGCTTATATAGCCTTGTGTCATTACAGTAGGATTGGTTGTGTTATTAAAATATACACACAAATGAGACATGAAGCTATGGAGAAAAAAGGGAAAAACATGAGAGGCAGCTAGAAGGAAGAGATGACTAACTCTCACACCAATAGGAAGTGGCTGAGATTTACTAGAAAAACAACTATAAAGACATTGTAAATCAAACAGCATAGAGTTTAGAACATCAAAACCTTAGAAATTTTCATCTATTATTAATTATGATAAAAAATTCTATCTCAGAATATTTTACACAGCAACTGTTGCCAAGAAAATCTACATCTTCCCAAGCAGGGAAGCGAGATGGAGGAACCAGAGCTCTCAACGGCCAACAAAACCAGAGTCATTAATAAAATAGTTCGGTACCTTTGTAGTTTTTTTCTTTCAATTAAAAAGCCACATTTTAAAGAGAAGACAATTTATTATTTCAGCAGCATTTAAATATTTAATGGGACTACAATTAGAGTGGCCACTGATAATGTGGGAAATTAGTAAGTTTCTAAAAAAAGAAATCCCTTTTTGCTATTAGGCTGTTGTCTCTTCACCTGTGTTACATATAAGCTTTACCCATAATAGTCTGAAAAAAAAAACATTGGGAAAAACTCAATACTATAGTTTTATTCTGAATTGCTGATGGAAGACCTCTACAGGCCTTCTTATTAACCTTTTTATTAACCTGTTAAGTAAGCTTCTTATTAACCCACACAGGCAATAGCAGGGTGGACTTCTCCACACTGCCTCCAATGGTCTTTGAGGAGCTAATTAGTGGAGCGAGGCACCACTAGACTTTCATCTGCATCCAATCCATATTCTATCCACCTGAACATCTGTATCCCAATTAACACCGTAACCTCATCTATTCTCCACCCACATCTGCACCAAGACTCAGATGGCAATGGAACGATCTAGGGGCACAGATCAAGGCTAGTCTCAAGAGCCCAGAAAGATTATTTAAACTTAGCTTCAGCCACAAAGCTCTAGATGGGGTTGAATTTTCTTATGTTATGGTTGTCCCGGTTTAGAAGGAGGCATAGTTATATTCTTTTTCTTGTTGTAATATTGTGTTCTTACAATAGAAATGAATGTGACAGGAATTCAGTGAGTGGAAATCTTCTGGGAGCAAAACCAGCGCTCACTGTTGAGTTGACAGTCGCTGAGTGAATTGTAGAAGTCTCCTACCCACACACAGAGCGTGGAAGACAATGAGCCCTTTGAATCTAGAGTTGTGAAGGTCTAATGACGTCAACTTTCTGACTCCCCAGCCTCCCCCTCTCTCCACAGTGACACTGATAATGACTTAACTGACATTTTCAGAGTGTCACTGACTTATGTGTAAAAATGAGATAATGTTTATTTTGTTAGGTTGTTGAAAGAAGCATTGTATACTTTTAAATAGGGTCCAGGAAGGGATTAGATCTAGTATTTTATTAAAGTTCTTAGAATTAAGCATTGGATTGGGAATTTTACTTCTTTTTTATATACTTTGCAAATGAACATATTTTAAAAATTGCTATCTAGAATTTTAAAATTATTTATTTATTTATTTATTTTTTGTGTCTATGTGCACATGAGTGAACACATGTGTGTAGGTGCCTGCAGAGCATGCCAGGTGCCCTGGAACCAGAGTTGCTAGCAGCTGTGGGTCATCCCTGACCCCTCACCCTCGTGTGGGCACTGAGAACTGAATTTGTTTTTTCTAGATGAACAGTGAGTGCTCTTAACTACGG